>NC_066585.1:441153929-441461641 GCF_024323335.1 Lathyrus oleraceus
TCTATTGATTCTTTGGTTGTCTAAAGTCCTACCAATGTAGGCAAGAAGATTGAGTTGCTTTGAGGCAAATCGAAGCAACTCAGTTCATGTACCTCAAATTTCAACTCCATGTATCTCTCAATATACTGGAGTTAGAGTGAATTGAGGCCAGATTCGAACTCAGTGCCATTTTTACTTTGAAATCATGTCCTTTGTTTTTAATTTTGGTGATGGTTTGATGGTGGACCATCCGGTGACCTCCACTAGAGGAAGACCGGAGCTACAGCTCCCGGCGATGTGTTGCATCTCTCACACCATAGGATCCATCTCATTTGTTTTAATCATTTCGTCCCTTTAAATACCAATGTTATGGCACGTTGACTCATGTCCATCGTGGATAGCGCGTTTCTGGCCACTTGATCTACCACCTCAATTAATGAGGGAGATCAAGTGGTCCCCGTTTTTTCCTGATATTTTAATTTTCATTTTAATTGCACCATTTTCAATAATTCATATTAAATTCAATATTGATCCAAAAAATATGGGACTTTTGTAAGACCCCAATTTTGACCCTAACATCCCTCATGCAATTTCATCATAAGAATTAACATTGGGATCATGCCTTGGCATCCTCCTTACCCCTCCTTCATTGGGTTTGTTTTGGGAGAATCACCACATTTTGTGATTATATCATACTGTATTTTATCATTTCACTAACCAAAATACAAAAAATGTCTTTGCATTTGTCTAACTCTTTTGTAGGAAGGCATTATCTCATTTGATTCATCAAGTTCACATCTAGGGTTTGAGACCCTTATGAACAAAGAGCACAACCAAGAATTGATTCAAATGGTTATGGACATCATATATGATTCCCAATGATATCTACATATTATATTGATCAAGTTTTCTTCAAGAGTTTGAGGGTGATTTGCCTTGGAAACCCTAGTTTGACTGGGTTCTTGAGTAACTTCTCCAACAGCTATCTCACCATTGATCAATTTCTCAAGGGTAACTTCAAAATTCATCATCTTATGCATATATTATCTACCATGAGCCAAGAAAGTCAAGAGAATTGGAAGTTAGCAATTGGTTGATGGTGTTTGGCCAGATGGATTCATCTGATCAAAATTGGGCTCCCTAAGCCCTATCCTGCAATTTTCACCATATGAAAATGGTTCCAAGAGAAAACGTACTCTAAATGCATTCCAAACAACTTTCGTGTTGGAATCCTAAGCTAGTTTTTTTACTTGAAAAGCATTTTCTATGTTGAAACATTAAGGTCATTTTGTCTAAACCCTAATTTTAAGTCAACTTCCCGGCCATAACTTGCTCAATTTTTATGAGATAAATATTTCCAGTTTTCAAAATCAAATTCAATGTGTCCACTTCAACTTTTATGTATAAGTGGGAGCTAATTCAACTTTTTTGAGCATGTGATGAGGCTACATTATAGGTCACTTTTGACCTATACCATTGATCAAGTGACTTTTCCAAACTTCAAAATGCATAACTCTATCATTTAAAATCCAATGACATGAAATTGGTGACCATTTTGAAAGTATTTGGGAGATCTACAACTTTTATGAGACACTTTCTCATTTGAAGCTCATATATAAAGTTAAGCAAGGTGGAATGTTGAGACATATGGCTTGACACTTAGAAAAATTTTGATATGTCAAATTTTTCCAAACTTCCACCTCAAATTCTCTCCAAGTTCCAAGCTCCAAATGAAAAAGTGTTGAACATGAAAGTTTTTCCTCTTGATCTCACCTTCCCAAAGGGCTCAAATTCATTCATTTTGGACAAGAAATGCATAGGCTGCGCATGGCATGAACATGGTGACATCACTTGCAAAGATCAAACTTCAAATCCAAATGCACACTTGCCTTGCAATCCAAGCTGAATTCAGACTACCTAACATTCATTTGTGGACTTATTGCAATGATTTTATGGGCCTATGCACGCCATGCACCCATGCATCATCAATTACCAAATTTGGAAGTGATTTCAAGTGTGCAAATACCAATGGTTTCAGCTATAAATAGAGCCTCATATGCTCAACAATGAACACACATTCGCGCCAGCTTTGATCCCCCATCTCTTACCCTCACTTTGCAAAGGATAACCTGAGAAATTCTTTGAATTTGAGGTTGAATTTCCACTGTTTTAAATAAATCTCCAGGAATCCACAACCTTTTAAGCATACAATCCTTCTTCTGCAAGCAAGTGGAGTGAGATCAGCACAAGCAAGATCAAGATCAGTTGAATCCAGACTTCCATTAAAGGTATTTTCCAGAAATTTTGATCTCTTCGATTCTCTCAAATTTTTTTCTTGCTCAATTCTATTGATTCTTTGGTTGTCTAAAGTCCTACCAATGTAGGCAAGAAGATTGAGTTGCTTTGAGGCCAAATCGAAGCAACTCAGTTCATGTACCTCAAATTTCAACTCCATGTATCTCTCAATATACTTGGAGTTAGAGTGAATTGAGGCCAGATTCGAACTCAGTGCCATTTTTACTTTGAAATCATGTCCTTGTTTTTAATTTTGGTGATGGTTGATGGTGGACCAGTCCGGTGAGCTCCACTAGAGAAGAAGACCGGAGCTACAGCTCCGGCGATGTGTTGCATATCTCACAGCCATAGGATCCATCTCATTTGTTTTAATCATTATCGTCCCTTTTAAATACCAATGTTATGGCACGTTGACTCATGTCCTCGTGGATAGCGCGTTTCTGGCCACTTGATCTACCACCTCATTTGAGGGAGATCAAGTGGTCCACGTTTTTTCTGATATTTTCATTTTCATTTTAATTGCACCATTTTCAATAATTCATATTAAATTCAATATTGATCCAAAAATATGGGACTTTTGTAAGACCCCAATTTTGACCCTAGATCCCTCATGCAATTTCATCATAAGAATTAACATTGGGATCATGCCTTGGCATCCTCCTTACCCTCCTTCATTGGTTTTTTTTGGGAGAGATCACCAAGCACTTTGTGATTATATCATACTTGTATTTTATCATTTCACTAACCAAATACCAAAAATATGTCTTTGCATTTGTCTAACTCTTTTGTAGGAAGGCATTATCTCATTTGATTCATCAAGTTCACATCTAGGGTTTGAGACCCTTATGAACAAAGAGCACAACCAAGAATTGATTCAAGAATGGTTATGGACATCATATATGATTCCCAATGATATCTACATATTATATTGATCAAGTTTTCTTCAAGAGTTTGAGGGTGATTTGCCTTGGAAACCCTAGTTTGACTGGGTATCTTGAGTAACTTCTCCAACAAGCTATCTCACCAATTGATCCAATTTCTCAAGGGTACTTCAAAATTCATCATCTTATGCATATATTATCTACCATGAGCAAGAAAGTCAAGAGAATTGGAAGTTAGCAAGTTGGTTGATGGTGGTTGGCCAGATGGATTCATTTGATCAAAATTGGGTCTCCCTAGGCCCTATCTCCTGCAATTTTCACCATATGAAAATGGTTCCAAGAGAAAACGTACTCTAAATGACATTCCAAACAACTTTCGTGTTAGACCTAGAGCTAGTTTTACATGAAAAAGCATTTTCTATGTTGAAACATTATAGGTCATTTTGTCTAAACCCTAATTTAAAGTCAACTTCCCAAGGCCATAACTTGCTCAATTTTTATGAGATTAAATATTTCCAAGTTTCAAAATCATTAAATGTGTCCACTTCAACTTTTATGTATGTAGTGGGAGCTAATTCAACTTTTTTGAGCATGTGATATGAGGCTACATTATAGGTCACTTTTGACCTATACCATTGATCAAGTGACTTTTCCAAACTTCAGAAATGCATAACTCTATCATTTAAAATCCAAATGACATGAAATTGGTGACCATTTTGAAAGACTTTGAGAGATCTACAACTTTTATGAAGACACTTTTCTCATTCGAAGCTCATATAAAAGTTAAGCAAGGTGGATATGAGACATATGGCTTGACACTTAGAAAAATTGATATGTCAAATTTTCCAAACTTCCACCTCAAATTTTCTCCAAGTTCCAAGCTCCAAATGAAAAAGTGTTGAACATGAAAGTTGTTTCCTCTTGATCTCACCTTCCCAAAGGGCTCAAATTCATTCAATTTGGACAAGAAATGCATAGACTGCGCATGGCATGAACATGGTGACATCACTGGCAAAGATCAAACTTCAAATCCAAATACACACTTGCCTTGCAATATAGCTGAATTCAGACTACCTAACATTCATTTGTGGACTTATTGCAATGATTTTATGGGCCTATGCGCGCCCATGCCCCATGCATCATCAATTACCAAATTTGGAAGTGATTTCAAGTGTGCAAATATCAATGGTTTCAGCTATAAATAGAGCCTCATATGCTCAACAATGAACACACATTCGCGCCAGCTTTGATCTCCCCCATCTCTAACCCTCACTTTGCAAAGGATAAACCTGAGAAATTCATTTGAATTTGAGGTTGAATTTCCACTGTTTTGAAATTCAAATCTCCAGGAATCCACAACCTTTTAAGCATACAATCCTTCTTCTGCAAGCAAGTGGAGTGAGATCAAGCACAAGCAAGATCAAGATCAGTTGAATCCAGACCTCCATTGAAGGTATTTCCAGAATTTTGATCTCTTCGATTCTCTCAAATTTTTTCTTGCTCAATTCTATTGATTCTTTGGTTGTCTAAAGTCCTACCAATGTAGGCAAGAAGATTGAGTTGCTTTGAGGCCAAATCGAAGCAACTCAGTTCATGTACCTCAAATTTCAACTCCATGTATCTCTCAATATACTGGAGTTAGAGTGAATTGAGGCCAGATTCGAACTCAGTGCCATTTTTACTTTGAAATCATGTCCTTGTTTTTAATTTTGGTGATGGTTGATGGTGGACCAGTCCGGTGAGCTCCACTAGAGAAGAAGACCGGAGCTACAGCTCCGGCGATGTGTTGACATATCTCACAGCCATAGGATCCATCTCATTTGTTTTAATCATTATCGTCCCTTTTAAATACCAATGTTATGGCACGTTGACTCATGTCCATCGTGGATAGCGCGTTTCTGGCCACTTGATCTACCACCTCAATTAATGAGGGAGATCAAGTGGTCCACGTTTTTTCTGATATTTTCATTTTCATTTTAATTGCCCCATTTTCAATAATTCATATTAAATTCATATTGATCCAAAAAATATGGGACTTTTGTAAGACCCCAATTTTGACCCCAAGATCCCTCATGCAATTTCATCATAAGAATTAACATTGGGATCATGCCTTGGCATCCTCCTTACCCCTCCTTCATTGGGTTTGTTTTGGGAGAGATCACCAAGCACTTTGTGAGTATATCATACTTGTATTTTATCATTTCACTAACCAAAATACCAAAAATATGTCTTTGCATTTGTCTAACTCTTTTGTAGGAAGGGCATTATCTCATTTGATTCATCAAGTTCACATCTAGGGTTTGAGACCCTTATGAAAAAAGAGCACAACCAAGAATTGATTCAAGAATGGTTATGGACATCATATATGATTCCCAATGATATCTACATATTATATTGATCAAGTTTTCTTCAAGAGTTTGAGGGTGATTTGCCTTGGAAACCCTAGTTTGACTGGGTATCTTGAGTAACTTCTCCAACAAGCTATCTCACCAATTGATCCAATTTCTCAAGGGTAACTTCAAAATTCATCATCTTATGCATATATTATCTACCATGAGCCAAGAAAGTCAAGAGAATTGGAAGTTAGCAAGTTGGTTGAAGGTGGTTGGCCAGATGGATTCATTTGATCAAAATTTGGTCTCCCTAGGCCCTATCTCCTGCAATTTTCACCATATGAAAATGGTTCCAAGAGAAAACATACTCTAAATGACATTCCAAACAACTTTCGTGTTGAGACCTAGAGCTAGTTTTACTTGAAAAAGCATTTTCTATGTTGAAACATTATAGGTCATTTTGTCTAAACCCTAATTTGAAAGTCAACTTCCCAAGGCCATAACTTGCTCAATTTTTATGAGATTAAATATTTCCAAGTTTCACAATCAAATTCAATGTGTCCAATTCAACTTTTATGTCTGTAGTGGGAGCTAATTCAACTTTTTTGAGCATGTGATATGAGCTACATTATAGGTCACTTTTGACCTATACCATTGATCAAGTGACTTTTCCAAACTTCAGAAATGCATAACTCTATCATTTAAAATCCAAATGACATGAAATTGGTGACCATTTTGAAAGACTTTGAGAGATCTACAACTTTTATGAAGACACTTTTCTCATTCGAAGCTCATATAAAAAGTTAAGCAAGGTGGAATATTGAGACATATGGCTTGACACTTAGAAAAAATTTGATATGTCCAAATTTTCCAAACTTCCACCTCAAATTTCTCAAAGTTCCAAGCTCCAAATGAAAAAGTGTTGAACATGAAAGTTGTTCCTCTTGATCTCACCTTCTCAAAGGGCTCAAATTCATTAATTTTGGACAAGAAATGCATAGGCTGCGCATGGCATGAACATGGTGACATCACTTGGCAAAGATCAAACTTCAAATCCAAATACACACTTGCCTTGCAATCTAAGCTGAATTCAGACTACCTAACATTCATTTGTGGACTTATTGCAATGATTTTATGGGCCTATGCGCGCCCATGCACCCATGCATCATCAATTACCAAATTTGGAAAGTGATTTCAAGTGTGCAAATATCAATGGTTTCAGCTATAAATAGAGCCTCATATGCTCAACAATGAACACACATTCGCGCCAGCTTTGATCTCCCATGTCTAACCCTCACTTTGCAAAGGATAAACCTGAGAAATTCATTTGAATTTGAGGTTGAATTTCCACTGTTTTGAAATTCAAATCTCCAGGAATCCACAACCTTTTAAGCATACAATCCTTCTTCTGCAAGCAAGTGGAGTGAGATCAAGCACAAGCAAGATCAAGATCAGTTGAATCCAGACCTCCATTGAAGGTATTTTCCAGAAATTTTAATCTCTTCGATTCTCTCAAATTTTTTTCTTGCTCAATTCTATTGATTCTTTGGTTGTCTAAAGTCCTACCAATGTAGGCAAGAAGATTGAGTTGCTATGAGGCCAAATCGAAGCAACTCAGTTCATGTACCTCAAATTTCAACTCCATGTATCTCTCAATATACTTGGAGTTAGAGTGAATTGAGGCCAGATTCGAACTCAGTGCCATTTTTACTTTGAAATCATGTCCTTGTTTTTAATTTTGGTGATGGTTGATGGTGGACCAGTCCGGTGAGCTCCACTAGAGAAGAAGACCGGAGCTACAGCTCCGGCGATGTGTTGACTTATCTCACAGCCATAGGATCCATCTCATTTGTTTTAATCATTATCGTCCCTTTTAAATACCAATGTTATGGCACGTTGGCTCATGTCCATCGTGGATAGCGCGTTTCTGGCCACTTGATCTACCACCTCAATTAATGAGGGAGATCAAGTGGTCCACGTTTTTTCTGATATTTTCATTTTCATTTTAATTGCCCCATTTTCAATAATTCACATTAAATTCAATATTGATCCAAAAAATATGGGACTTTTGTAAGACCCCAATTTTGACCCCAAGATCCCTCATGCAATTTCATCATAAGAATTAACATTGGGATCATGCCTTGGCATCCTCCTTACCCCTCCTTCATTGGGTTTGTTTTTGGAGAGATCACCAAGCACTTTGTGATTATATCATACTTGTATTTTATCATTTCACTAACCAAAATACCAAAAATATGTCTTTGCATTTGTCTAACTCTTTTGTAGGAAGGGCATTATCTCATTTGATTCATTAAGTTCACATCTAGGGTTTGAGACCTTTATGAACAAAGAGCACAACCAAGAATTGATTCAAGAATGGTTATGGACATCATATATGATTCCCAATGATATCTACATATTATATTGATCAAGTTTTCTTCAAGAGTTTGAGGGTGATTTGCCTTGGAAACCCTAGTTTGACTGAGTATCTTGAGTAACTTCTCCAACAAGCTATCTCACCAATTGATCCAATTTCTCAAGGGTAACTTCAAAATTCATCATCTTATGCATATATTATCTACCATGAGCTAAGAAAGTCAAGAGAATTGGAAGTTAGCAAGTTGGTTGATGGTGGTTGGCCAGATGGATTCATTTGATCAAAATTGGGTCTCCCTAGGCCCTATCTCCTGCAATTTTCACCATATGAAAATGGTTCCAAGAGAAAACATACTCTAAATGACATTCCAAACAACTTTCGTGTTGAGACCTAGAGCTAGTTTTACATGAAAAAGTATTTTCTATGTTGAAACATTATAGGTCATTTTGTCTAAACCCTAATTTGAAAGTCAACTTCCCGAGGCCATAACTTGCTCAATTTTTATGAGATTAAATATTTCCAAGTTTCACAATCAAATTAAATATGTCTAATTCAACTTTTATGTCTGTAGTGGGAGCTAATTCAACTTTTTTGAGCATGTGATATGAAGCTACATTATAGGTCACTTTTGACCTATACCATTGATCAAGTGACTTTTCCAAACTTCAGAAATGTATAACTCTATCATTTAAAATCCAAATGACATGAAATTGGTGACCATTTTGAAATACTTTGAGAGATCTACAACTTTTATGAAGACACTTTTCTCATTTGAAGTTCATATAAAAAGTTAAGCAAGGTGGAATATTGAGACATATGGCTTGACACTTAGAAAAATTTTGATATGTCAAAATTTTCCAAACTTCCACCTCATATTTCTCCAAGTTCCAAGCTCCAAATGAAAAAGTTTGAACATGAAAGTTGTTCCTCTTGATCTCACCTTCCCAAAGGGCTCAAATTCATTATTTTGGACAAGAAATGCATAGGCTGCGCTTGGCATGAACATGGTGACATCACTTGGCAAAGATCAAACTTCAAATCCAAATACACACTTGCCTTGCAATCTAAGCTGAATTCAGACTACCTAACATTCATTTGTGGACTTATTGCAATGATTTTATGGGCCTATGCGCGCCCATGCACCCATGCATCATCAATTACCAAATTTGGAAAGTGATTTCAAGTGTGCAAATATCAATGGTTTCAGCTATAAATAGAGCCTCATATGCTCAACAATGAACACATTCGCGCCAGCTTTGATCCCCCATCTCTAACCCTCACTTTGGAAAGGATAAACCTGAGAAATTCATTTGAATTTGAGGTTGAATTTCCACTGTTTTGAAATTCAAATCTCCAGGAATCCACAACCTTTTAAGCATACAATCCTTCTTCTACAAGCAAGTGGAGTGAGATCAAGCACAAGCAAGATCAAGAGCAGTTGAATCCAGACCTCCATTGAAGGTATTTTCCAGAAATTTTAATCTCTTCGATTCTCTCAAATTTTTTTCTTGCTCAATTCTATTGATTCTTTGGTTGTCTAAAGTCCTACCAATGTAGGCAAGATGATTGAGTTGCTTTGAGGCCAAATCGAAGCAACTCAGTTCATGTACCTCAAATTTCAACTCCATGTATCTCTCAATATACTTGGAGTTAGAGTGAATTGAGGCCAGATTCGAACTCAGTGCCATTTTTACTTTGAAATCATGTCCTTGTTTTTAATTTTGGTGATGGTTGATGGTGGACCAGTCCGGTGAGCTCCACTAGAGAAGAAGACCGGAGCTACAGCTCCGGCGATGTGTTGACATATCTCACAGCCATAGGATCCATCTCATTTGTTTTAATCATTATCTTCCCTTTTAAATACCAATGTTATGGCACGTTGACTCATGTCCATCGTGGATAGCGCGTTTCTGGCCACTTGATCTACCACCTCAATTAATGAGGGAGATCAAGTGGTCCACGTTTTCTGATATTTTAATTTTCATTTTAATTGCACCGTTTTCAATAATTCATATTAAATTCAATATTGATCCAAAAATATGGGACTTTTGTAAGACCCCAATTTTGACCCCAAGATCCCTCTTGCAATTTCATCATAAGAATTAACATTGGGATCATGCCTTGGCATCCTCCTTACCCCTCCTTCATTGGATTTGTTTTTGGAGAGATCACCAAGCACTTTGTGATTATATCATACTTGTATATTATCATTTCACTAACAAAAAAATATCAAAAATATGTCTTTGCATTTGTCTAACTCTTTTGTAGGAAGGGCATTATCTCATTTGATTCATTAAGTTCACATCTAGGGTTTGAGACCTTTATGAACAAAGAGCACAACCAAGAATTGATTCAAGAATGGTTATGGACATCATATATGATTCCCAATGATATCTACATATTATATTGATCAAGTTTTCTTCAAGAGTTTGAGGGTGATTTGCCTTGGAAACCCTAGTTTGACTGAGTATCTTGAGTAACTTCTCCAACAAGCTATCTCACCAATTGATCCAATTTCTCAAGGGTAACTTCAAAATTCATCATCTTATGCATATATTATCTACCATGAGCTAAGAAAGTCAAGAGAATTGGAAGTTAGCAAGTTGGTTGATGGTGGTTGGCCAGATGGATTCATTTGATCAAAATTGGGTCTCCCTAGGCCCTATCTCCTGCAATTTTCACCATATGAAAATGGTTCCAAGAGAAAACATACTCTAAATGACATTCCAAACAACTTTCGTGTTGAGACCTAGAGCTAGTTTTACATGAAAAAGTATTTTCTATGTTGAAACATTATAGGTCATTTTGTCTAAACCCTAATTTGAAAGTCAACTTCCCAAGGCCATAACTTGCTCAATTTTTATGAGATTAAATATTTCCAAGTTTCACAATCAAATTAAATATGTCTAATTCAACTTTTATGTCTGTAGTGGGAGCTAATTCAACTTTTTTGAGCATGTGATATGAAGCTACATTATAGGTCACTTTTGACCTATACCATTGATCAAGTGACTTTTCCAAACTTCAGAAATGCATAACTCTATCATTTAAAATCCAAATGACATGAAATTGGTGACCATTTTGAAAGACTTTGAGAGATCTACAACTTTTATGAAGACACTTTTCTCATTTGAAGCTCATATAAAAAGTTAAGCAAGGTGGAATATTGAGACATATGGCTTGACACTTAGAAAAATTTTGATATGTCAAAATTTTCCAAACTTCCACCTCAAATTTCTCCAAGTTCCAAGCTCCAAATGAAAAAGTGTTGAACATGAAAGTTGTTCCTCTTGATCTCACCTTCCCAAAGGGCTCAAATTCATTAATTTTGGACAAGAAATGCATAGGCTGCGCATGGCATGAACATGGTGACATCACTTGGCAAAGATCAAACTTCAAATCCAAATACACACTTGCCTTGCAATCTAAGCTGAATTCAGACTACCTAACATTCATTTGTGGACTTATTGCAATGATTTTATGGGCCTATGCGCGCCCATGCACCCATGCATCATCAATTACCAAATTTGGAAAGTGATTTCAAGTGTGCAAATATAAATGGTTTCAGCTATAAATAGAGCCTCATATGCTCAACAATGAACACACATTCACGCCAGCTTTGATCCCCCATCTCTAACCCTCACTTTGCAAAGGATAAACCTGAGAAATTCATTTGAATTTGAGGTTGAATTTCCACTGCTTTGAAATTCAAATCTCCAGGAATCCACAGCCTTTTAAGCATAAAGTCCTTCTTCTGCAAGCAAGTGGAGTGAGATCAAGCACAAGCAAGATCAAGATCAGTTGAATCCAGACCTCCATTGAAGGTATTTTCCAGAAATTTTAATCTCTTCGATTCTCTCAAATATTTTTCTTGCTCAATTCTATTGATTCTTTGGTTGTCTAAAGTCCTACCAATGTAGGCAAGAAGATTGAGTTGCTTTGAGGCCAAATCGAAGCAACTCAGTTCATGTACCTCAAATTTCAACTCCATGTATCTCTCAATATACTTGGAGTTAGAGTGAATTGAGGCCAGATTCGAACTCAGTGCCATTTTTACTTTGAAATCATGTCCTTGTTTTTAATTTTGGTGATGGTTGATGGTGGACCAGTCCGGTGAGCTCCACTAGAGAAGAAGATCGGAGCTACAGCTCCGGCGATGTGTTGACATATCTCACAGCCATAGGATCCATCTCATTTGTTTTAATCATTATCGTCCCTTTTAAATACCAATGTTATGGCACGTTGGCTCATGTCCATCGTGGATAGCGCGTTTCTGGCCACTTGATCTACCACCTCAATTAATGAGGGAGATCAAGTGGTCCACGTTTTTTCTGATATTTTAATTTTCATTTTAATTGCATTTTCAATAATTCATATTAAATTCAATATTGATCCAAAAAATATGGGACTTTTGTAAGACCCCAATTTTGACCCCAAGATCCCTCATGCAATTTCATCATAAGAATTAACATTGGGATCATGCCTTGGCATCCTCCTTACCCCTCCTTCATTGGGTTTGTTTTTGGAGAGATCACCAAGCACTTTGTGATTATATCATACTTGTATTTTATCATTTCACTAACCAAAATACCAAAAATATGTCTTTGCATTTGTCTAACTCTTTTGTAGGAAGGGCATTATCTCATTTGATTCATTAAGTTCACATCTAGGGTTTGAGACCTTTATGAACAAAGAGCACAACCAAGAATTGATTCAAGAATGGTTATGGACATCATATATGATTCCCAATGATATCTACATATTATATTGATCAAGTTTTCTTCAAGAGTTTGAGGGTGATTTGCCTTGGAAACCCTAGTTTGACTGAGTATCTTGAGTAACTTCTCCAACAAGCTATCTCACCAATTGATCCAATTTCTCAAGGGTAACTTCAAAATTCATCATCTTATGCATATATTATCTACCATGAGCTAAGAAAGTCAAGAGAATTGGAAGTTAGCAAGTTGGTTGATGGTGGTTGGCCAGATGGATTCATTTGATCAAAATTGGGTCTCCCTAGGCCCTATCTCCTGCAATTTTCACCATATGAAAATGGTTCCAAGAGAAAACGTACTCTAAATGACATTCCAAACAACTTTCGTGTTCAGACCTAGAGCTAGTTTTACATGAAAAAGTATTTTCTATGTTGAAACATTATAGGTCATTTTGTCTAAACCCTAATTTGAAAGTCAACTTCCCAAGGCCATAACTTGCTCAATTTTTATGAGATTAAATATTTCCAAGTTTCACAATCAAATTAAATATGTCTAATTCAACTTTTATGTTTGTAGTGGGAGCTAATTCAACTTTTTTGAGCATGTGATATGAAGCTACATTATAGGTCACTTTTGACCTATACCATTGATCAAGTGACTTTTCCAAACTTCAGAAATGCATAACTCTATCATTTAAAATCCAAATGACATGAAATTGGTGACCATTTTGAAAGACTTTGAGAGATCTACCACTTTTATGAAGACACTTTTCTCATTTTAAGCTCATATAAAATGTTAAGTAAGGTGGAATATTGAGACATATGGCTTGACACTTAGAAAAATTTTGATATGTCAAAATTTTCCAAACTTCCACCTCAAATTTCTCCAAGTTCCAAGCTCCAAATGAAAAAGTGTTGAACATGAAAGTTGTTCCTCTTGATCTCACCTTCCCAAAGGGCTCAAATTCATTAATTTTGGACAAGAAATGCATAGGCTGCGCATGGCATGAACATGGTGACATCACTTGGCAAAGATCAAACTTCAAATCCAAATACACACTTGCCTTGCAATCTAAGCTGAATTCAGACTACCTAACATTCATTTGTGGACTTATTGCAATGATTTTATGGGCCTATGCGCGCCCATGCACCCATGCATCATCAATTACCAAATTTGGAAAGTGATTTCAAGTGTGCAAATATCAATGGTTTCAGCTATAAATAGAGCCTCATATGCTCAACAATGAACACACATTCGCGCCAGCTTTGATCCCCCATCTCTAACCCTCACTTTGCAAAGGATAAACCTGAGAAATTCATTTGAATTTGAGGTTGAATTTCCACTGTTTTGAAATTCAAATCTCCAGGAATCCACAACCTTTTAAGCATACAATCCTTCTTCTACAAGCAAGTGGAGTGAGATCAAGCACAAGCAAGATCAAGAGCAGTTGAATCCAGACCTCCATTGAAGGTATTTTCCAGAAATTTTAATCTCTTCGATTCTCTCAAATTTTTTTCTTGCTCAATTCTATTGATTCTTTGGTTGTCTAAAGTCCTACCAATGTAGGCAAGATGATTGAGTTGCTTTGAGGCCAAATCGAAGCAACTCAGTTCATGTACCTCAAATTTCAACTCCATGTATCTCTCAATATACTTGGAGTTAGAGTGAATTGAGGCCAGATTCGAACTCAGTGCCATTTTTACTTTGAAATCATGTCCTTGTTTTTAATTTTGGTGATGGTTGATGGTGGACCAGTCCGGTGAGCTCCACTAGAGAAGAAGACTGGAGCTACAGCTCCGGCGATGTGTTGACATATCTCACAGCCATAGGATCCATCTCATTTGTTTTAATCATTATCTTCCCTTTTAAATACCAATGTTATGGCACGTTGACTCATGTCCATCGTGGATAGCGCGTTTCTGGCCACTTGATCTACCACCTCAATTAATGAGGGAGATCAAGTGGTCCACGATTTTCTGATATTTTAATTTTCATTTTAATTGCACCGTTTTCAATAATTCATATTAAATTCAATATTGATCCAAAAAATATGGGACTTTTGTAAGACCCCAATTTTGACCCCAAGATCCCTCATGCAATTTCATCATAAGAATTAACATTGGGATCATGCCTTGGCATCCTCCTTACCCCTCCTTCATTGGGTTTGTTTTTGGAGAGATCACCAAGCACTTTGTGATTATATCATACTTGTATATTATCATTTCACTAACAAAAAAATATCAAAAATATGTCTTTGCATTTGTCTAACTCTTTTGTAGGAAGGGCATTATCTCATTTGATTCATTAAGTTCACATCTAGGGTTTGAGACCTTTATGAACAAAGAGCACAACCAAGAATTGATTCAAGAATGGTTATGGACATCATATATGATTCCCAATGATATCTACATATTATATTGATCAAGTTTTCTTCAAGAGTTTGAGGGTGATTTGCCTTGGAAACCCTAGTTTGACTGAGTATCTTGAGTAACTTCTCCAACAAGCTATCTCACCAATTGATCCAATTTCTCAAGGGTAACTTCAAAATTCATCATCTTATGCATATATTATCTACCATGAGCTAAGAAAGTCAAGAGAATTGGAAGTTAGCAAGTTGGTTGATGGTGGTTGGCCAGATGGATTCATTTGATCAAAATTGGGTCTCCCTAGGCCCTATCTCCTGCAATTTTCACCATATGAAAATGGTTCCAAGAGAAAACATACTCTAAATGACATTCCAAACAACTTTCGTGTTGAGACCTAGAGCTAGTTTTACATGAAAAAGTATTTTCTATGTTGAAACATTATAGGTCATTTTGTCTAAACCCTAATTTGAAAGTCAACTTCCCAAGGCCATAACTTGCTCAATTTTTATGAGATTAAATATTTCCAAGTTTCACAATCAAATTAAATATGTCTAATTCAACTTTTATATCTGTAGTGGGAGCTAATTCAACTTTTTTGAGCATGTGATATGAAGCTACATTATAGGTCACTTTTGACCTATACCATTGATCAAGTGACTTTTCCAAACTTCAGAAATGCATAACTCTATCATTTAAAATCCAAATGACATGAAATTGGTGACCATTTTGAAAGACTTTGAGAGATCATCAACTTTTATGAAGACACTTTTCTCATTTGAAGCTCATATAAAAAGTTAAGCAAGGTGGAATATTGAGACATATGGCTTGACACTTAGAAAAATTTTGATATGTCAAAATTTTCCAAACTTCCACCTCAAATTTCTCCAAGTTCCAAGCTCCAAATGAAAAAGTGTTGAACATGAAAGTTGTTCCTCTTGATCTCACCTTCCCAAAGGGCTCAAATTCATTAATTTTGGACAAGAAATGCATAGGCTGCGCATGGCATGAACATGGTGACATCACTTGGCAAAGATCAAACTTCAAATCCAAATACACACTTGCCTTGCAATCTAAGCTGAATTCAGACTACCTAACATTCATTTGTGGACTTATTGCAATGATTTTATGGGCCTATGCGCGCCCATGCACCCATGCATCATCAATTACCAAATTTGGAAAGTGATTTCAAGTGTGCAAATATCAATGGTTTCAGCTATAAATAGAGCCTCATATGCTCAACAATGAACACACATTCGCGCCAGCTTTGATCCCCCATCTCTAACCCTCACTTTGCAAAGGATAAACCTGAGAAATTCATTTGAATTTGAGGTTGAATTTCCACTGTTTTGAAATTCAAATCTCCAGGAATCCACAACCTTTTAGCATACAATCCTTCTTCTGCAAGCAAGTGGAGTGAGATCAAGCACAAGCAAGATCAAGATCAGTTGAATCCAGACCTCCATTGAAGGTATTTTCTAGAAATTTTGATCTCTTCGATTCTCTCAAAAAAAATTCTTGCTCAATTCTATTGATTCTTTGGTTGTCTAAAGTCCTACCAATGTAGACAAGAAGATTGAGTTGCTTTGAGGCCAAATCGAAGCAACTCAGTTCATGTACCTCAAATTTCAACTCCATGTATCTCTCAATATACTTGGAGTTAGAGTGAATTGAGGCCAGATTCGAACTCAGTTCCATTTTTACTTTGAAATCATGTCCTTGTTTTTAATTTTGGTGATGGTTGATGGTGGACCAGTCCGGTGAGCTCCACTAGAGAAGAAGACCGGAGCTACAACTCCGGCGATGTGTTGACATATCTCACAGCCATAGGATCCATCTCATTTGTTTTAATCATTATCGTCCCTTTTAAATACCAATGTTATGGCACGTTGACTTATGTCCATCGTGAATAGCGCGTTTCTGGCCACTTGATCTACCACCTCAATTAATGAGGGAGATCAAGTGGTCCACGTTTTTTCTAATATTTTAATTTTCATTTTAATTGCACCGTTTTCAATAATTCATATTAAATTCAATATTGATCCAAAAAATATGGGACTTTTGTAAGACCCCAATTTTGACCCCAAGATCCCTCATGCAATTTCATCATAAGAATTAACATTGGGATCATGCCTTGGCATCCTCCTTACCCCTCCTTCATTGGGTTTAATTTTGGAGAGATCACCAAGCACTTTGTGATTATATCATACTTGTATTTTATAATTTCACTAACCAAAATACCAAAAATATGTCTTTGCATTTGTCTAACAATTTTGTAGGAAGGGCATTATCTCATTTGATTCATCAAGTTCACATCTAGGGTTTGAGACCTTTATGAACAAAGAGCACAACCAAGAATTGATTCAAGAATGGTTATGGACATCATATATGATTCCCAATGATATCTACATATTATATTGATCAAGTTTTCTTCAAGAGTTTGAGGGTGATTTGCCTTGGAAACCCTAGTTTGACTGAGTATCTTGAGTAACTTCTCCAACAAGCTATCTCACCAATTGATCAAATTTCTCAAGGGTAACTTCAAAATTCATCATCTTATGCATATATTATCTACCATGAGCTAAGAAAGTCAAGAGAATTGGAAGTTAGCAAGTTGGTTGATGGTGGTTGGCCAGATGGATTCATTTGATCAAAATTGGGTCTCCCTAGGCCCTATCTCCTGCAATTTTCACCATATGAAAATGGTTCCAAGAGAAAACGTACTCTAAACGACATTCCAAACAACTTTCGTGTTGAGACCTAGAGCTAGTTTTACTTGAAAAAGCATTTTCTATGTTGAAACATTATAGGTCATTTTGTCTAAACCCTAATTTGAAAGTCAACTTCCCAAGGCCATAACTTGCTCAATTTTTATGAGATTAAATATTTTAAAGTTTCACAATCAAATTAAATGTGTCTAATTCAACTTTTATGTCTGTAGTGGGAGCTAATTCAACTTTTTTGAGCATGTGATATGACGCTACATTATAGGTCACTTTTGACCTATACCATTGATCAAGTGACTTTTCCAAACTTCAGAAATGCATAACTCTATCATTTAAAATCCAAATGACATGAAATTGGTGACCATTTTGAAAGAATTTGAGATAACTAACACTTTTATGAAGACACTTTTCTCATTTGAAGCTCATATAAAAAGTTAAGCAAGGTGGAATATTGAGACATATGGCTTGACACTTAGAAAAATTTTGATATGTCAAAATTTTCCAAACTTCCACCTCAAATTTCTCCAAGTTCCAAGCTCCAAATGAAAAAGTGTTGAACATGAAAGTTGTTCCTCTTGATCTCACCTTCCCAAAGGGCTCAAATTCATTAATTTTGGACAAGAAATGCATAGGCTGCGCATGGCATTAACATGGTGACATCACTTGGCAAAGATCAAACTTCAAATCCAAATACACCCTTGCCTTGCAATCTAAGCTGAATTCAGACTACCTAACATTCATTTGTGGACTTATTGCAATGATTTTATGGGCCTATGCGCGCCCATGCACCCATGCATCATCAATTACCAAATTTGGAAAGTGATTTCAAGTGTGCAAATATCAATGGTTTCAGCTATAAATAGAGCCTCATATGCTCAACAATGAACACACATTCGCGCCAGCTTTGATCCCCCATCTCTAACCCTCACTTTTCAAAGGATAAACCTGAGAAATTCATTTGAATTTGAGGATGAATTTCCACTGTTTTGAAATTCAAATCTCCAGGAATCCACAACCTTTTAAGCATACAATCCTTCTTTTGCAAGCAAGTGGAGTGAGATCAAGCACAAGCAAGATCAAGATCAGTTGAATCCAGACCTCCATTGAAGGTATTTTTCAGAAATTTTGATCTCTTCGATTCTCTCAAAAAAATTCTTGCTCAATTCTATTGATTCTTTGGTTGTCTAAAGTCCTACCAATGTAGGCAAGAAGATTGAGTTGCTTTGAGGCCAAATCGAAGCAACTCAGTTCATGTACCTCAAATTTCAACTCCATGTATCTCTCAATATACTTGGAGTTAGAGTGAATTGAGGCCAGATTCGAACTCAGTGCCATTTTTACTTTGAAATCATGTCCTTGTTTTTAATTTTGGTGATGGTTGATGGTGGACCAGTCCGGTGAGCTCCACTAGAGAAGAAGACCGGAGCTACAACTCCGGCGATGTGTTGACATATCTCACAGCCATAGGATCCATCTCATTTATTTTAATCATTATCGTCCCTTTTAAATACCAATGTTATGGCACGTTGACTTATGTCCATCGTGAATAGCGCGTTTCTGGCCACTTGATCTACCACCTCAATTAATGAGGGAGATCAAGTGGTCCACGTTTTTTCTAATATTTTAATTTTCATTTTAATTGCACCGTTTTCAATAATTCATATTAAATTCAATATTGATCCAAAAAATATGGGACTTTTGTAAGACCCCAATTTTGACCCCAAGATCCCTCATGCAATTTCATCATAAGAATTAACATTGGGATCATGCCTTGGCATCCTCCTTACCCCTCCTTCATTGGGTTTAATTTTGGAGAGATCACCAAGCACTTTGTGATTATATCATACTTGTATTTTATAATTTCACTAACCAAAATACCAAAAATATGTCTTTGCATTTGTCTAACAATTTTGTAGGAAGGGCATTATCTCATTTGATTCATCAAGTTCACATCTAGGGTTTGAGACCTTTATGAACAAAGAGCACAACCAAGAATTGATTCAAGAATGGTTATGGACATCATATATGATTCCCAATGATATCTACATATTATATTGATCAAGTTTTCTTCAAGAGTTTGAGGGTGATTTGCCTTGGAAACCCTAGTTTGACTGAGTATCTTGAGTAACTTCTCCAACAAGCTATCTCACCAATTGATCAAATTTCTCAAGGGTAACTTCAAAATTCATCATCTTATGCATATATTATCTACCATGAGCAAAGAAAGTCAAGAGAATTGGAAGTTAGCAAGTTGGTTGATGGTGGTTGGCCAGATGGATTCATTTGATCAAAATTGGGTCTCCCTAGGCCCTATCTCCTACAATTTTCACCATATGAAAATGGTTCCAAGAGAAAACGTACTCTAAATGACATTCCAAATAACTTTCGTGTTGAGACCTAGAGCTAGTTTTACATGAAAAAGTATTTTCTATGTTGAAACATTATAGGTCATTTTGTCTAAACCCTAATTTGAAAGTCAACTTCCCAAGGCCATAACTTGCTCAATTTTTATGAGATTAAATATTTCCAAGTTTCACAATCAAATTAAATATGTCTAATTCAACTTTTATGTCTGTAGTGGGAGCTAATTCAACTTTTTTGAGCATGTGATATGAAGCTACATTATAGGTCATTTTTGACCTATACCATTGATCAAGTGACTTTTCCAAACTTCAGAAATGCATAACTCTATCATTTAAAATCCAAATGACATGAAATTGGTGACCATTTTGAAAGACTTTGAGAGATCTACAACTTTTATGAAGACACTTTTCTCATTTGTTGCTCATATAAAAAGTTAAGCAAGGTGGAATATTGAGACATATGGCTTGACACTTAGAAAAATTTTGATATGTCAAAATTTTCCAAACTTCCACCTCAAATTTCTCCAAGTTCCAAGCTCCAAATGAAAAAGTGTTGAACATGAAAGTTGTTCCTCTTGATCTCACCTTCCCAAAGGGCTCAAATTCATTAATTTTGGACAAGAAATGCATAGGCTGCGCATGGCATGAACATGGTGACATCACTTGGCAAAGATCAAACTTCAAATCCAAATACACACTTGCCTTGCAATCTAAGCTGAATTCAGACTACCTAACATTCATTTGTGGACTTATTGCAATGATTTTATGGGCCTATGCGCGCCCATGCACCCATGCATCATCAATTACCAAATTTGGAAAGTGATTTCAAGTGTGCAAATATCAATGGTTTCAGCTATAAATAGAGCCTCATATGCTCAACAATGAACACACATTCGCGCCAGCTTTGATCCCCCATCTCTAACCCTCACTTTGCAAAGGATAAACCTGAGAAATTCATTTGAATTTGAGGTTGAATTTCCACTGTTTTGAAATTCAAATCTCCAGGAATCCACAACCTTTTTAGCATACAATCCTTCTTCTGCAAGCAAGTGGAGTGAGATCAAGCACAAGCAAGATCAAGATCAGTTGAATCCAGACCTCCATTGAAGGTATTTTCTAGAAATTTTGATCTCTTCGATTCTCTCAAAAAAAATTCTTGCTCAATTCTATTGATTCTTTGGTTGTCTAAACTCCTACCAATGTAGACAAGAAGATTGAGTTGCTTTGAGGCCAAATCGAAGCAACTCAGTTCATGTACCTCAAATTTCAACTCCATGTATCTCTCAATATACTTGGAGTTAGAGTGAATTGAGGCCAGATTCGAACTCAGTTCCATTTTTACTTTGAAATCATGTCCTTGTTTTTAATTTTGGTGATGGTTGATGGTGGACCAGTCCGGTGAGCTCCACTAGAGAAGAAGACCGGAGCTACAACTCCGGCGATGTGTTGACATATCTCACAGCCATAGGATCCATCTCATTTGTTTTAATCATTATCGTCCCTTTTAAATACCAATGTTATGGCACGTTGACTTATGTCCATCGTGAATAGCGCGTTTCTGGCCACTTGATCTACCACCTCAATTAATGAGGGAGATCAAGTGGTCCACGTTTTTTCTAATATTTTAATTTTCATTTTAATTGCACCGTTTTCAATAATTCATATTAAATTCAATATTGATCCAAAAAATATGGGACTTTTGTAAGACCCCAATTTTGACCCCAAGATCCCTCATGCAATTTCATCATAAGAATTAACATTGGGATCATGCCTTGGCATCCTCCTTACCCCTCCTTCATTGGGTTTAATTTTGGAGAGATCACCAAGCACTTTGTGATTATATCATACTTGTATTTTATAATTTCACTAACCAAAATACCAAAAATATGTCTTTGCATTTGTCTAACAATTTTGTAGGAAGGGCATTATCTCATTTGATTCATCAAGTTCACATCTAGGGTTTGAGACCTTTATGAACAAAGAGCACAACCAAGAATTGATTCAAGAATGGTTATGGACATCATATATGATTCCCAATGATATCTACATATTATATTGATCAAGTTTTCTTCAAGAGTTTGAGGGTGATTTGCCTTGGAAACCCTAGTTTGACTGAGTATCTTGAGTAACTTCTCCAACAAGCTATCTCACCAATTGATCAAATTTCTCAAGGGTAACTTCAAAATTCATCATCTTATGCATATATTATCTACCATGAGCTAAGAAAGTCAAGAGAATTGGAAGTTAGCAAGTTGGTTGATGGTGGTTGGCCAGATGGATTCATTTGATCAAAATTGGGTCTCCCTAGGCCCTATCTCTTGTAATTTTCACCATATGAAAATGGTTCCAAGAGAAAACGTACTCTAAACGACATTCCAAACAACTTTCGTGTTGAGACCTAGAGCTAGTTTTACTTGAAAAAGCATTTTCTATGTTGAAACATTATAGGTCATTTTGTCTAAACCCTAATTTGAAAGTCAACTTCCCAAGGCCATAACTTGCTCAATTTTTATGAGATTAAATATTTTAAAGTTTCACAATCAAATTAAATGTGTCTAATTCAACTTTTATGTCTGTAGTGGGAGCTAATTCAACTTTTTTGAGCATGTGATATGACGCTACATTATAGGTCACTTTTGACCTATACCATTGATCAAGTGACTTTTCCAAACTTCAGAAATGCATAACTCTATCATTTAAAATCCAAATGACATGAAATTGGTGACCATTTTGAAAGAATTTGAGATAACTAACACTTTTATGAAGACACTTTTCTCATTTGAAGCTCATATAAAAAGTTAAGCAAGGTGGAATATTGAGACATATGGCTTGACACTTAGAAAAATTTTGATATGTCAAAATTTTCCAAACTTCCACCTCAAATTTCTCCAAGTTCCAAGCTCCAAATGAAAAAGTGTTGAACATGAAAGTTGTTCCTCTTGATCTCACCTTCCCAAAGGGCTCAAATTCATTCATTTTGGACAAGAAATGCATAGGCTGCGCATGGCATTAACATGGTGACATCACTTGGCAAAGATCAAACTTCAAATCCAAATACACCCTTGCCTTGCAATCTAAGCTGAATTCAGACTACCTAACATTCATTTGTGGACTTATTGCAATGATTTTATGGGCCTATGCGCGCCCATGCACCCATGCATCATCAATTACCAAATTTGGAAAGTGATTTCAAGTGTGCAAATATCAATGGTTTCAGCTATAAATAGAGCCTCATATGCTCAACAATGAACACACATTCGCGCCAGCTTTGATCCCCCATCTCTAACCCTCACTTTTCAAAGGATAAACCTGAGAAATTCATTTGAATTTGAGGATGAATTTCCACTGTTTTGAAATTCAAATCTCCAGGAATCCACAACCTTTTAAGCATACAATCCTTCTTTTGCAAGCAAGTGGAGTGAGATCAAGCACAAGCAAGATCAAGATCAGTTGAATCCAGACCTCCATTGAAGGTATTTTTCAGAAATTTTGATCTCTTCGATTCTCTCAAAAAAAATTCTTGCTCAATTCTATTGATTCTTTGGTTGTCTAAAGTCCTACCAATGTAGGCAAGAAGATTGAGTTGCTTTGAGGCCAAATCGAAGCAACTCAGTTCATGTACCTCAAATTTCAACTCCATGTATCTCTCAATATACTTGGAGTTAGAGTGAATTGAGGCCAGATTCGAACTCAGTGCCATTTTTACTTTGAAATCATGTCCTTGTTTTTAATTTTGGTGATGGTTGATGGTGGACCAGTCCGGTGAGCTCCACTAGAGAAGAAGACCGGAGCTACAACTCCGGCGATGTGTTGACATATCTCACAGCCATAGGATCCATCTCATTTGTTTTAATCATTATCGTCCCTTTTAAATACCAATGTTATGGCACGTTGACTTATGTCCATCGTGAATAGCGCGTTTCTGGCCACTTGATCTACCACCTCAATTAATGAGGGAGATCAAGTGGTCCACGTTTTTTCTAATATTTTAATTTTCATTTTAATTGCACCGTTTTCAATAATTCATATTAAATTCAATATTGATCCAAAAAATATGGGACTTTTGTAAGACCCCAATTTTGACCCCAAGATCCCTCATGCAATTTCATCATAAGAATTAACATTGGGATCATGCCTTGGCATCCTCCTTACCCCTCCTTCATTGGGTTTAATTTTAGAGAGATCACCAAGCACTTTGTGATTATATCATACTTGTATTTTATAATTTCACTAACCAAAATACCAAAAATATGTCTTTGCATTTGTCTAACAATTTTGTAGGAAGGGCATTATCTCATTTGATTCATCAAGTTCACATCTAGGGTTTGAGACCTTTATGAACAAAGAGCACAACCAAGAATTGATTCAAGAATGGTTATGGACATCATATATGATTCCCAATGATATCTCAATATTATATTGATCAAGTTTTCTTCAAGAGTTTGAGGGTGATTTGCCTTGGAAACCCTAGTTTGACTGAGTATCTTGAGTAACTTCTCCAACAAGCTATCTCACCAATTGATCAAATTTCTCAAGGGTAACTTCAAAATTCATCATCTTATGCATATATTATCTACCATGAGCTAAGAAAGTCAAGAGAATTGGAAGTTAGCAAGTTGGTTGATGGTGGTTGGCCAGATGGATTCATTTGATCAAAATTGGGTCTCCCTAGGCCCTATCTCCTGTAATTTTCACCATATGAAAATGGTTCCAAGAGAAAACGTACTCTAAACGACATTCCAAACAACTTTCGTGTTGAGACCTAGAGCTAGTTTTACTTGAAAAAGCATTTTCTATGTTGAAACATTATAGGTCATTTTGTCTAAACCCTAATTTGAAAGTCAACTTCCCAAGGCCATAACTTGCTCAATTTTTATGAGATTAAATATTTTAAAGTTTCACAATCAAATTAAATGTGTCTAATTCAACTTTTATGTCTGTAGTGGGAGCTAATTCAACTTTTTTGAGCATGTGATATGACGCTACATTATAGGTCACTTTTGACCTATACCATTGATCAAGTGACTTTTCCAAACTTCAGAAATGCATAACTCTATCATTTAAAATCCAAATGACATGAAATTGGTGACCATTTTGAAAGAATTTGAGATAACTACAGCCTTTATGAAGACACTTTTCTCATTTGAAGCTCATATAAAAAGTTAAGCAAGGTGGAATATTGAGACATATGGCTTGACACTTAGAAAAATTTTGATATGTCAAAATTTTCCAAACCTCCACCTCAAATTTCTCCAAGTTCCAAGCTCCAAATGAAAAAGTGTTGAACATGAAAGTTGTTCCTCTTGATCTCACCTTCCCAAAGGGCTCAAATTCATTCATTTTGGACAAGAAATGCATAGGCTGCGCATGGCATGAACATGGTGACATCACTTGGCAAAGATCAAACTTCAAATCCAAATGCACACTTGCCTTGCAATCCAAGCTGAATTCAGACTACCTAACATTCATTTGTGGACTTATTGCAATGATTTTATGGGCATATGCGCGGCCATGCACCCATGCATCATCAATTACCAAATTTGGAAAGTGATTTGAAGTGTGCAAATATCAATGGTTTCAGCTATAAATAGAGCCTCATATGCTCAACAATGAACACACATTCGCGCCAGCTTTGATCCCCCATCTCTAACCCTCACTTTGCAAAGGATAAACCTGAGAAATTCATTTGAATTTGAGGTTGAATTTCCACTGTTTTGAAATTCAAATCTCTAGGAATCCACAACCTTTTAAGCATCCAACCCTTCTTCTGCAAGCAAGTGGAGTGAGATCAAGATCAGTTGAATCCAGACCTCCATTGAAGGTATTTTCCAGAAATTTTGATCTCTTCGATTCTCTCAAATTCTTGCTCAATTCTATTGATTCTTTGGTTGTCTAAGGTCCTACCAATGTAGGCAAGAAGATTGAGTTGCTTTGAGGCCAAATCGAAGCAACTCAGTTCATATACCTCAAATTTCAACTCCATGTATCTCTCAATATACTTGAAGTTAGAGTGAATTGAGGCTAGATTCGAACTCAGTGCCATTTTTACTTTGAAATCATGTCCTTGTTTTTAATTTTGGTGATTGTTGATGGTGGACCAGTGTGGTGAGCTCCATTAGAGAAGAAGACCGGAGCTACAGCTCCGGCGATGTGTTGGCATCTCTCACAGCCATAGGATCCATCTCATTTGTTTTAATCATGATTGTCCCTTTTAAATACCAATGTTATGGCGCGTTGACTCATGTCCATCGTGGATAGCGCGTTTGTAGCACCTCAAATTTGCACCCATTTGTACATTCATTTCATCTTTAGGTCATTGACATTATACTAACATCACATTAACATTACCTTGTCATTGGATATCATGTTGCATCTTATCAGTCAAGACTAGCATCAAGAGCATTCATCTGTGCAAGAGACCAAGCATTTCCATGAGATGAAGGCCCTATGTTTGTTCTAGATAGCATATGTGAATCAAGGATCATTTTGAAGCCATTGTACCAAAGGCTAGAGGCTCAAAAGTCATCAGTACATGTCAAAGTCATCTGAGGCCCATAAAAGTCAACTGAAAGTCAACTGAGGGCTAGGAGGTGGAGAAATGGTTTGAGACACTTCACTCATGTCCCAAAGAGGTTTATTCATCATGTAAAACATCTACCTTGAAGATTTTGAAGCCAGATCAAAAGTTTCCAAAAATGGAAAGTGACATGTAATTTCAAGTTTCCAAAAATGGCAAGTTTTTGGACCAACTTCAACCCAACTTTCCAACATCAAAGAAGCTTAAAATGAAATTGTGTCCAACCTGAAAGTTGAAGATCTTTCTCTCCAATTTCCAAAAAGTCCAAGATCATGAATTTATGATGAATGGTTAAGGAGTTATGATCAAATCATGGCAAAGTGTGCTTGAAACTTCAAATGGCCATATCTTTTGAACCAAAACTCCAAGTTGAGTGGCTCTTCTTGCATTGTTCTCCTTTTGACTCATACTTTCCAAATACCTCATCACATGGCATGAAATTTGAACATATGATAATTTGCTTATTCATGAAGTTTTTGAAGGGAAATTACTAAAATCAAAATTGGTTGATCACATGCATACAATTCCAATTCTAATGTGTGCATGGACTGATTTTGAGTGGATTTGGGCCTTCATGGTGCACTGTTCACGTATGACTTCCATGCATGGGGTGAAAATGATAATTTGTGCATACACCTTGTATTTTGATAATCTCATTTAGCTTTGGCCTAATCATAATTTCATATGGATTAGGAGGTCATATATAAGCTTAATTGCAACTGCATTGGTGAGAACACACAGTTTCAGATCTAGAAATCCATTTTTGCTCTCAAATTTTCTCTTCATTGATTTTCAAAAATTCCACACATAAACCCTCATTTTCTTGCATAATCATGAACATGGAGTGGTGTTGAGCAGGGTTGAACGTGCATTTGGTGAATTTCTGTTCAAATTCGTGCATGCTACAAGCTTGAAGGTGTTAATGGAAATTTCAAATTAAGCTGGTTTCAAGCCTTCTCACATGCTGTTTCTTGTATCAAACCTCATTGGAGCTCAAAGCAAGCAGAACTGGACATTGCCAAGCCTTGGATCTACTGTTTCTTCACATTGATCTTCAAGAAGGTGAAATTTCGATCTCCATTATTTGCCAATCTATGAACATATTTATGTAGATCTTTTAACACTGATGATTCTGGTATGAATTTCACATGAAATGGTGCATTATAACATGAGATATGCTCACTTGAAGTTTGGTTCATCAAATTTATTTTGCACGATTTGAACTTGTTATGATGAATTAGCTTTAGATAATGGTTGATTTGGATTCCTTGTTGAAAGAGCTTTAAAATGATGTTAAGTTTGACGAATTCTGGAAAATTATTTTGAGCTTGCTACTGTTCATCATCGTCTTCACGAGGAAGACGATGTAGCGTCCACATAGCGACGGTTTTGCGTCCATCTGGTTCTGGTTAGGGCTTTGGTCCAAAACGTCGTCGTTTTGGCCAGCCAATAGTGAAACGGCAGCGTTTCAGTTGTGGCGCGCGCTCATTTGAATTGCAACATGGTTCGATTCCTGGCGAGGCAGTTTTTCAAATGTTTCAGCATTTTTAACATTTCCCTCCATTATTTCATGCTATGTCATTTTATTTTCACATATTTTTTAGCCAACTTAAAAAATTCATAACTCATTGAATATTAATCCAAATGATCCCCAATTTTTTGCCAAATGATCCTTGTGGTGTCTAGCTTTTTTTGGTATGATCTCCTGATTTTTACCATGTCGGGATTGTGAATTGTGTTAGGATGTTTGAACATATGTGCTTTTATGACCTTGCCTTGCTCTTTCTATTGTGAAATGCTTGATATTGATCCAATTGCTTTGAAATTTTGCATGGTTGTTCTTAACATGTTAATGGATGTTTGAGGCTTGGTTTGGTATTTTTCTCATCTGCCATTTCTGTTTTATACACATGTTTGCATGGTGTGACAATTTGTGTCACACATTTGGTTGTTCAACTTGTGCAATTTAATTTCCATATCAAATGACCTCTAATGCTTCTGATTTCTTGTATGATGATTGTGTTTGATGTGTTAGATGTTCATGAATTTTTCCAGAATTATTTTAAGCATTTCTGTTTTGATTTGGAATTTTCATTCATGATGATCATTTGTGAGCTTTGAAATTGTCTTTGACTTCTCTTGCACATGAAATGCCTTTGCTTGATGATTTTGCTTTGGTCCTTTTTAGGACATGTTAATATGTGTTTGAAGTTGCATTGTGTTGAATTTCAGCTCCTGTTTTGAATTTTTTTCTTCACCTTTGACCCTAGGCTTTGACCTAGTGGTTTGGACTTACATTTTGAGTTGTGCATTTCAGGTGCAAGCAATAATTCTTGATGGTTGATGTTGATCTCATAAATTGAGATGCCAAATGATGTGCTTCACTAACATTTGTTGTATTGTAGGGGCCTTGGAGAGGAATTCACTTGATTGTGTGCCACTTGTTGGCTTGACTTGTTGTGTATATTAGTTGTCTGATTGTTGTTGTCTGTTGACTATTTGTCTGAGTACCATACTGATTGGTTGGCTGTTTACACAGGTACTTTAGTAGCTTTAACTCATTGCTTGAGTTTCTTAGCTTTGCTTGTGGTTGGCATACCACCTAGGTAATGACCTCTAACTTCATGTAGTCTGGAAGACCTGTCATGTTACTTTGGCAGGCACCTGTCTAAAGCCCTCCTTAAGAGGCAATGCTTGTGGTTGTTTATCTTTGTGCCTTGTACATTCAAAGACCTCCTAAGTGAAGAGGCATTGGCAGATAGAAGGGATGTGCAATCCATCCCCTGCTATTCAGTTGTATCTTTCATCTTGCTCACACCATGTGTTAATGCACTTTGAATAAAAACCCAAAATCTTGTTGTGTCAGTCATTGTGGAGTAGAGTTCCCCATTCTGGACTCCCACACCTTCATTGTTTCAAGCTCTCCCAGGCCAGGGAAAAGAGCTATGAGGTCTTACCCTCATTACCTTTTCATCTGCTTCACCCTAACTCTCAATGTTAGGGTTAAGAGCTAACAACACCCTTTTCCAGTTGGCTTGTTTGTCGAGGTTGATTTGACCCCTTGACTAAAGCCCAGCCTTGTGTGAGCCAATTGTTTGCATATAGTGTGTGATACTTGTGTTTGTGTTTGCTTATCTGTTGTTTAGGCTAGCTTGCTCCCTGTGCAAGTTAGGTTAGGATTAGAGACCTCAACATAGGGATCCTATGCATGACAACTTCTAGGCTCGAGTCGTAGTCTCCCTAGTAGTTTGTTATCTCCCTAGTCTCTGGTTAGGACAGAAATCTCTTTCCCTGTTAAGGGGAACTACGTCGCCCTGATCCTCATACCAGATGAGGTACGTAGGCAGGAGATGAGCAGATCTCTCCGGGCACCTTTTTCTTTTTCAACCCTCTTGTGTTTGTGTGGAGTCTGACATAAGTCCAGCGATTGGCAGTCGGTTTCCTGTGTGGGTTTGTTTGTATGGAGTCTGACATAAGTCCAACGATTGGCAGTCGGTTTCCTGTTTGTGTTTTGTTTGGCGTGTGTTAGCCGAGCTACGAGTGCTCTGATTATTTCTTTGGTTAGAGAAGATACGTATGCATAGGATGCGACATCCTAGCGAGCACGTTTCCCGTTCCCCCGAACTACATCGACTCTGATGTTTGTGTCTGACAAACTACGTAGGACTAGGATGCGACATCCTGCCGAGTCACCCTCTTCCCTCTTTCATCTGTGTTCCAGTCCAGTTTTGCGCACTGTTTGAGCAGTTATTTAGCAACCTTTCTTCTATTCTTCTGAGCGTGGATCCCGTCGAGTACGACGGATGCGTAGGGGTGCTAATACCTTCCCTTCGCATAACCGACTCCCGATCCTTGCAATCTCTGGTCGCGAGACCATTTCCTTTCCAGGTTTACTTCGAGCGTTTCCTTTCCCTCCTTTTGGGATAAATAACGCACGGTGGCGGCTCTGTCTCTTTTTCCCGCCGGTTTTTCGTGTAATGCGTCAGCGTTTCTTGCCACTTGATCTGCCATCTCAATTAATGAGGGAGATCAAGTGGTCCACGTTTTTTCTAATATTTTAATTTTCATTTTAATTGCACTGTGTTTCAATCATTCATATTAAATTCAATATTGATCTAAAAAATCTGGGACTTTTGTAAGACCCCAATTTTTTGGATCATTATTAATTTTTTTCATGAATTAATTAATTTTGAAATTGTTTTTAATTGTTTAAAAATATTTTTAAATGTCCAAAAAATATGAAATTTTTTCTCCAAGGTCCTTTGACCTTGTATAACCTATGACAAATCTCATGGCTATTTCTTTGGTGTTTTGATGAGATTTTAGGAATTGGACAAAACATACTTGATTTAAATGCATTATTTAATTATTTTTAATTGAATAAATGCCAATTAAATGTTGTTGACCACTTGTATTGACTTGTTTGAGTTTGCTTATTGTTGTTGGGCCTTGGTCAAGGTTGATTTGACTTTGTCAAATTAATATCATTGGATTTAAGGGATTGATGGAATGTACATTTCATCTCCCAAAATGAATGAATGATATTAATTTGGTAAAAGTCCTTCTTTGACCAATTCGTGATCTCATTTCATGGTATTGTGTGGAAACTTGGCCTTCTTTAATTCCTCTGGAAGATGTTTTGGTTCAAGGATCCATGCTTGTGATAAGTGGGTTGAGTGTTCTCCAAAGAATGTCTTGAAAAGCAAAAGCAAAACAAAATTAACTCCTAACCTACTAACTACTAACTTTTAATTTCATGCTTTTACTTTAATGCAATTTACTTTTAGCAATTTATTTCATTTGCCATTGTTCTTATCATTCTAATTGTTTATGTTAATGTAATTTTCACTTTGTCCATTTGGACCATATTGTGTGATATATTTTATTTGTGTTACTTTGCTTGTTTGTGTGGTCTTTGACCATTGATGTACATAATGATAACAAAAACCCTAAAAAACTTTTGAGTGGACTGTTCGTTTGATCTTGGACAAATGGACTTAGAATCTAGGCAACCTCCCTAAGCTAAAGGACTTGGCCAATGCCAACTTGTTGAAGAACCAAGTGCTTGCAATTTGAAATTCATCTGATACATCTTTGAAGATCTCTCTAAGATTCATCTGCAATATGATCATGGTGTAGCTGTTATTTTGAACATGTGACTTGTGGAATACATCTGTTGCATGGGCTATTTTAAAGAAGATCATGGAATGGATAAGCTTGAATGAGGCCATCTTTATTTGATGCCTTGCTCTTCAAGATGATATAATTGTGCATTTGTATGTTGTTTGATTCTAAAACTTTTAATTTTGTGCATAGGATAGTCTCTTCATCTTCTCCCCCATTTCTTTAATTTCAAAATCTCTCCCTCCATTTTCAAAATCTTCTTTGTGTGAACTATTTTTGTTCTAAACTTTGACCACTTTTGTAAAGATAGAAACTTTGGCCTTATGCCATTGCATTTTCAAACTTATCTTCTTAAATCAAACTTGTAAATAAATTTAACTATACTTGATTTAAACTTTCAAAAAGCCAAAAATAAACTAACTCATTTAAATCATTTTAGGCCTTTTGTGCCTTTCAAACTTAAATTTTGTTAAAATCAACACACTCATTTTGAAATTTGTATCACAAACTACGAGGTTTTGATCCCTCATTTTTATGTTGGTACGTAGGCACAAGACCTAAGGTCTTGTCAAACAAAAAAATATAATTAATGAATTCTTTTCTCATCCCCCCATTCTCTTTGTTTGTAAACATCACTTTGTACAAAATACATATGCACACAAAAAGGCCTCCCTAGGAGTACCTAGGACACTTTGGGTGCTAACACCTTCCCTCTGTGTAACCAACCCCCTTACCTGTGATCTTTGACTTTTATTAGTTTTTATTTGAAAACTTCTTACTTCTTGGGTTTTGTTCATACTTTTTCCCTTTTCCCTTGGAAACAATAAAAGTGCGGTGGCGACTCTTGTTATTTGATCTCTAGTTTGTCAATAACTTGTTGATCATGAATTTCCCGCTACAGAAATTAAGTGGCGACTCTGCTGGGGAGTAGTCTCCAGTGGGTTTAGCCTACTTTTTGTGTGAATATATTTGTATATATATGATGTTTGTATATATGTATGTGTGATATAATCTGCTTGTTGTGCTTGGTGATCTCTGAGTGGTGAGATAAGTTCTAACCCGAACATGAGTGCAATTAAGATAGGAGGATGGTATAGTCATGTTCGACTTGTGTGGAGTAGTCCTTAACAAGTTAGCTTGAGATTCATCCGCTCAATGGAGACTCCTTTGGATTTGGAAATGTCACACAAGTATTTGTGGTTAGGCATTACTATTTCTAATTGGGTCCGAGAAGCTGGGGACTTTAGAACATCTAACCCATCTTGGTTTATTTAGGACGTAGTGCGGAAACTGTTCAAGTGTAGACTTGATAACAGTTGTTATGCGATACTACACTTAGACGAGTTTCTCTTGAGAATATTATGGGTCGATGAGTCAGTCATCTTAACCTGTAATATCCGATAGATGGAATTAAGACTCTGGGAACTTTTTAGAACATGATCTACAGGTTTTTTATCCTTAGTTCACTCCTTTGGGATGGTTCTTACCTAGACTCCATGCTCGTGACTTACAATAAACCCTTGATTCTTGGTTGATCCAATTAAGTCTTGTCAATATCAATGGAACTTGAATGTTGATAAGGTGAAAACCATAATCCACCAAAATGGATGATTGATCTTGACAATGACTTGGTTCATCCCTTGACATTTGTTTTCCTTGTGTGTGATCCCTTATTTGTGATTGTTGCATTCATGCATTCATGCGCATCATAACATTCATCACACGAAAATTTTAAGGAACTAAAGTATCATTTGCAAATATTTTCAGACCATGGATTATGGACGAAGGAACACTAATAAGTACAGTTTCAGATGTCCAGATTTGAAAGAGTTAAGGAAGCTATCATCTTTTGTATTAGATCCCTTTGACTTCAAACAACACGATGGAAAGCTTCTGTCTATCTTGTCTGCTGATGTAGTTGAAGGACTCCTGAGTGTATTGGTACAGTTCTATGATCCTCTCTACCATTGTTTCACTTTCCCAAATTTCTAGCTTGTGCCTACCGTGGAGGAGTATTCTCATCTTTTGGGGATACCTGTTTCTAATAGTGTGTCTTTTAGTGGATTGGAGGACATTCTCCGATCTAGTATTATTGTTGAAGCTCTTCACTTGAAGAAGTCTGAGATAGAGGCTCATTGGGTGAAGAAAGGAGGGTTATTTGGGTTGCCATTTGTTTTCCTCATCAAGGAAGCTACTACCTTTGCTCAAGCTGGTAGTGTGGACGCTTTTGAAGCTATCTTTGTGTTGCTCATCTATGGATTAGCTTTGTTCCCTATCATTGACGGTTTTGTTGATGCTAACGCCATTAAACTTTTCTTGATTGGGAATCCTATGCCTACTTTGTTGGGTGATATGTATTTCTCTTTGCATCTAAGGAATTCAAAGGGTGGTGGAACGATTGTATGTTGCATTCCTCTTCTGTGAAAGTGGTTTATTTCGTACTTGCCTCAGACGCCTACTTTTGTGGAGAACAAACAATGTCTAAGGTGGTCTCAGAGACTTATGTCTCTCACTAATGATGATATAGTTTGGTATGATCCGTCCTTAAGCAGTCTGGAGATTATTGATAGTTGTGGTGAATTCTCTAATGTGCCTCTCATTGGTTTACAAGGAGGAATTAACTACAACCCTGCTTTGGCCCGTCGTCAACTTGGGTTCCCCTTGAGAGACAAACCTAATAACATGTTGTTAGAAAGTATTTTCTATTAAGAGGGTAATGATCCCCAACATTTGAAGCAGAAGATTGTGCATGCTTGGCATAATGTGCTTAGGAAAGGAAGATCTGAGCTTGGTCCGCGCAATTGTGTAGCTTTGGAAGCTTACACTCTTTGGGTGAAGAAAAGAGCTATGGAGTTGAAGATGCCTTATCCATGTGAAAGACCTATGTCTATGGTTGTGGTTGAGCCATTAACTCTCCCTAACCAATATGTAGATGAGTTGGAAGACGCGCTCGCCAAGATGAAGCAAGAGAAGGATATGTGGGAAGGGCGTTTCCATGCTTTGAGCAAAAAGCACAGAGAGTTGCAATTGGAGTCTAAAGACAAAGATACATTGATTGAGCTACTTGAAGACCGAGTGGCGAAGATACAGAGAGAGCCAGAGGTTTCATCTTCTAGCATGCCTCAGCCTTCCGTTGCTTGGAAGAAGATTATTGACCAGCTTTTCCTCGAGAAGACTCAGATGAAAGCTTCTTTTGAGACCGAGATTCGTCGCATTCGAAGGAAGTACGCGTCTTTAGCAAGATCTTCCGACATTATTGTTAAGGATCCTTAGGATGACTAGTCTCCTTTTCTCTTGTATATTTTTATTCTGGTTTCTGAAATTGTACTCAGTGTAATCCTTCCAATTTATATAAATAATAAGAGAATTTTGATCATCTCAAATTATTGCAATTACCATTTAAATATTATATATTTGTAAATGATATAGTAAGTTCCTTGGAAATAAAAAATAATCAAGCATTGCATTTCATGCATCATTTGCATAAGCAGATTTTTGCCAGGTGTCTGATTGATGTTTCTTCTGTGCTTTAGCCAAGCTGACTCACTGGTACAATATCAGAGTCAATCACTTGAGAAGTATGAAGCATCTAGAGCAAGAGAACAGAGAGATGAAGGACGAAATCGCCCGACTGACTACCATGATGGAGTCAGTTCTTACTGCTCAAAGCCAAGCTTCTCCAACGCCTGCAACTCCTCCTGCGAGGACTGTTACTTCAGAAGTGATTACCTCTACCGTGCTTGTTGCCACCGCCATCTTCGCGCCGAATATGCCTGCCGGATTCCCGTGGGGAATGCCGCCCAACTTTGTGCCAGAAGGCTTTATGCCTACATTTTCTTCCATGCTGGCATCTAGCCCAGTCATGTCCGTGCCACCTCCCATTGTGCACACTTTGCCTCACGTAGAGGATACCATCTATCATTCTGAGCCGTTTGAGGGTCCGGATGTTTATGAGAAGATGGATGAAATGAAAGCCCAATTTCCTAAGCTACGCAAGGAATTGAAAATGCTGAGAGGTAAAGATTTGTTTGGGAAGAGTGCTGTCGAGTTGTGTTTGGTGCCCAATGTAAAAATACCGGTGAAATTCAAAGTGCCTGACTTTGAAAAATATAAGGGGAATTCTTGTCCGCTCAGTCATCTTGTGATGTATGCTCGCAAGATGTCAACTCAGACAGATAATGATCAATTGCATATTCACTACTTACAGGATAGCTTGACTGGTGCTGCACTCCGTTGGTATATGGGGTTGGATAGTGCAAGCATCCGCACTTTCAACGACTTGGGAGAAGCTTTTTTGAAGAAATACAAGTATAATGTGGACATGGCACCTGATAGAGACCAGTTGAGGTCCATGTCTCAGAAAGATAAAGATACATTCAAAGAATATGCGCAAAGATGGAGGGAGTTGGCTGCCCAGATCACTCCTCCTTTGGAGGAGAAAGAGATGACGAAGATCTTCTTGAAAACCCTGAGTTCATTTTATTATGAGCGCATGATCGCTAATGCCCCTAGTGATTTTACCGAAATGGTAAATATGGGGATGAGACTTGAAGAAGGAGTCCGCGAAGGAAGTTTGTCAAGAGATGAGGCATCCACAAGTAAGAGGTATGGAAATAGTTTCAGCAAGAAGAAGGACAGTGAGACAAATGCAATTTCCAGTGGGAGGCAGAGGAGGCCTCAGATCAGAAGAAATCCACCACCCCGTCAACATCATCATCATCAAGTGTCATCAGTAATTCCAGTATTTTCTAATCAACCAAAAACACCAATTCAACAACAACAACATCAACGTCAGCAACAACAATCGCAACAAAGAATGAACACCTCCAACAACAACAATACCAACAATAATCATCAGCAGCATAACTTTGAGAGGAAGAAGGTCTCTTTTGACCTGATTCCTATGTCATATGCAGAGATGTATCCCTCGCTAGTTCTCAAGAACTTAATTCAACCGAGGAACCCACCGCATATCCTAGAACCACTTCCCTGGTGGTATAAACCTGAGCTTCGTTGTGCTTTTCATCAAGGAGCACCTGGACACGATATTGAAAATTGCTATCCATTGAAGTATGAGGTTCAAAAGCTTATGAAGAGTGGTATGGTGTCCTTTGAGGACCGCACGCAAAATGTGAAACCAAACCCTTTGCCCGCTCATGGGAACTCTTCAGTGAATATGGTGGACGGTTATCCTGGAGAATTCAAGGTTTTTGATGTCCGGTTTATCCGAAGATCTTTGGTGCAGATGCACAAAGATATTTGTATGGTGAGTGACTGTGAACATGACCATGATGGTTGTGTTGTTTGTAGCACGAGCCCAAGAGGGTGTGATGTGGTGAAAAGGGACATCCAGCGTCTGATGGATGAAGGCATGATCCAGATCGTTCAATCCCATCATGTAGATGACGACTTCAATGTCATAGTGCTCGTTTTCAAGCAACAAGAGTGGTTGGTAATTTAGTATGATAGCAGCAATAATAAGAATGTCAGTCAAAGATCAGTATCGTCGTTGGTTATAAGGTTAGCGGGCCCAGTCCCGTATTCATCTGATAAGGTTGTGTCGTACCAGTATAATGCTACAATGATAAAGAATGGCAAAGAGGTCCCGTTACCTATGATTAGTTCAGTGGTAAGCATTGTTGATCTTACGAAGGTGACCCGTAGTGGTCGAGTGTTTGGGCCAGTCGTCCCAGAAAGTAAAGAGGAAATGATTGTTGGTAAGAAAGCGAGGTGCCTAATGTAGATCCAGTTGGTTGTTCAAAGGATAAGTCTGGTGAATCCAGCAACTTGAAAGCCAATGATGATGATGAGGTACTCCGATTGATTAAAAGGCGTGAATTTAATGTGGTTGAGCAGTTGCCCTAGACTCCCTCAAAGATTTCCGTGTTGTCTCTACTTTTGAATTCTGAAGCGCACAGAGAAGCACTACAGAGAGTTCTTGAACAAGCATATGTAGAGCAAGACGTTACTGTGGATCAGTTTGATCATATTGTGGCTAACATCACCTCGTATAATAATTTGAGCTTCTGTGACGAAGAACTCCCTGAGGAGGGAAGAAATCATAACCTAGCTTTGCATATTTCAATGAACTGTAAGGAAGATGCTTTGTCAAATGTGCTTGTTGACACCGGTTCGTCACTCAATGTGCTTCCGAAGTCAACTTTGTCAAAGTTATCTTACCAAGGAGCTCCCATGAGGTATAATGGGGTAATTGTCAAAGCCTTTGATGGCTCGCGCAAAACGGTAATTGGTGAAGTGGACCTTCTAGTCAAGATAGGTCTGAGTGATTTTCATATTACTTTTCAAGTAATGGATATCCACCCGGCCTACAGATGTTTATTGGGAAGGCCGTGGATTCATGAGGCAGGGGTTGTTACCTCCATTTTGCACCAGAAGCTCAAATTTGTCAAGAATGGCAAACTAGTGATAGTGGGAGGAGAGAAAGCGTTATTAGTTAGCCATTTGTCATCTTTCACATATGTAGAAGTTGAGGATAAGGTTGGAACTCCGTTCCAAGCCTTATCTATTGTTGCGGAGAAGAGAGTTGGGGCACCTATGTCCTCGCTGAAAGATGCTCAGAAGATTGTTGAAGAGGGAACTGTTGATCAATGGGGGCGCATGGTAGAGGTCTCCGACAACAAAGGCAGAACTAGTTTGGGGTTCCAGAGAGGGTCATCAGCTGTTAGATCTGAAGATATGCAACTTAGCTTTTGTAGCGGAGGGTTCATTCATGACAATGAACAACGCTTAGATGTTGTGCTAGAGGATAGCGAAAAGGAAGATTGCACCAACTTTGTAACGCATGGAAGGACATGCAACAATTGGACTGCCGTTGATATTCCTGTTTTTTGCATTGATCTAAGTAATTGTTTTTATATTTTAAAATCCCTCTCCTCTGCCTAAGGGAGAAGTGAACATTGTTTGGGCATTTTAAATTGATCATTAATAAAATTGATTCTATTCATCCACATCTTTGATGTTTATTTTTGCTTTTTGCTTTATTCTGAAAATGGTAATCACAAAAAACATAAATAAACAATATAATTGTCCATCTGCATAATATTTGGTCACAAATTCACTTCTCTAAAATCAAAATATCAAATCATTATGCAAGTTGGTTCCTAACCCCGTTGAATACAATGATTCTTCTCCTTCTCCAGATTTTGAATTCTCTGTGTTTGAGGCCGAGGAGGAAAGTGATGTAGAATTGAGTAAGGAATTGTCTCGTCTTCTTGAGCAAGATGAAAAGGTTATTCAGCCGTTTGAAGAGTAGATTGAGCTAGTCAACTTGGGCTCCGAGGATGATGTGAAGGAAGTCAAGATTGGGTATCGACTGTGTCCAGATGCTAAGAAGGGGTTGATTGATCTTCTTCGAGAGTATTCCGATGTGTTTGCTTGGTCCTATCAAGACATGCCTGGTTTGGATTATGAGATTGTGGAGCATAGATTTCCGTTGAAGCCAGAATGCCCGCCAGTCAAGCAGAAGTTGAGAAGAACGCATCCTGATATAGCTGTGAAGATCAAAGAGGATGTGCAGAAGCAGATTGATGTCGACTTCCTTGTGACTGCTGAGTATCCGCAATGGGTGGCCAATATTGTGCCTGTGCCGAAGAAAGGTGGAAAAGTCCGCATGTGTATTGACTATAGAGATTTGAATAAAGCCAATCCAAAAGAGGATTTCCCTCTGCCACACATTGATATTTGGTAGAAAATACTGCTAAATTCAAAGTCTTTTCATTTATGGATGGATTTTCCAGATATAATCAGATCAAGATGGCACCCGAAGATATGGAGAAGACGACATTCATTACACCCCGGGGAACATTCTATTATAGAGTGATGCCTTTCGATCTAAAGAATGCTGGTGCAACTTACCAGAGAGTAATGACCACTCTTTTTCATGATATGATGCATAAGGAGATCGAAGTTTATGTCGATGACATGATTGCTAAATCGATTGATGAAGAGGAACATGTTGAGCATTTGTTGAAGCTATTCCAGCGTTTGAGGAAGTATAAACTTCGCTTGAATCCCAATAAGTGTACTTTTGGTATTCGTTCTGGTAAGTTGTTGGGCTTTATTGCCAGCAAGAAGGGTATTGAAGTTGATCCAGCCAAAGTCAAAGCAATACAGGAGATGCTTGCGCCCAAAACTGAGAAGCAAGTCAGAGGTTTTCTCGGTTGTTTGAATTATATGTCCATATTCATTTCACACATGACTGCCACATGTGCGCCTATATTCAAGCTTCTTCAGAAAGATCAGTCTTGTGATTGGACCGACGATTGCCAGAAAGCATTTGATAGTATCAAAGAATATTTGCTTGAACATCATATTTTGTCTCCACCTGTCGAAGGAAGACCATTAATCATGTATTTGACTGTGCTAGAAGACAGTATGGGTTGTGTTCTAGGTCAGCAAGATGAGACTGGAAAGAAAGAATTTGCAATTTACTACCTCAGTAAGAAGTTCACCGACTATGAGACTCGGTATTCAATGCTTGAGAAGACTTGTTGCGCATTGGCTTGGGCTACTAAGCGTCTGCGTCAGTATATGTTGAATCATACCACTTGGTTGATATCCAAAATGGATCCAATCAAGTATATATTTGAGAAGCCTGCTTTAACTGGGAGAATTGCCCTTTGGCAGATGTTGTTATCAGAGTATGATATCAAATACCGATCTCAGAAAGCGATCAAAGGTAGTATCTTGGCTAACCATTTGGCTCACCAACCAATTGAAGATTACCAATCAATGCAGTATGATTTTCCCGATGAAGAGATTTTGTACTTGAAAATGAAAGATTGTGATGAAATGTTGCTTGAAGAAGGGCCAAAACCTAGTTCCTGTTGGGGCATCGTATTTGATGGAGGATTTAATCAATATGGAAATGGCATTGGGGCAGTGATTATTACTCCTCAAGGCACGCATGTACCATTTATAGCTAGATTGACTTTCAAGTATACAAACAACATGGCAGAATATGAAGCTTGCATTATGGGACTTGAAGAGGCCATGATCTCAGAGTCAAGTATTTTGATGTCTTCGGTGATTCGGCTTTGGTTGTGAATCAAATTAAAGGAGAATGGGAGACAAATCAACTCGGTTTGATACCATATAGAGATTATGCGAGGAGGATTTCAACTTTCTTTACCAAGGTTGAATTTCATCATATTCCTCGAGATGAGAATCGGATGGCAGATGCTCTTGCAACATTGGCATTAATGATTATAGTGAAGTATTGGAATGAAGTTCCCAATTTATCTGTGATGCATCTTGATAGGCCAGCTCATGTGTTTGTTGTTGAAGAGATCAAAGACGAGAAGCCATGGTACTACGACATCAAATGATTCCTCCAAAGTCAGATTTACCTGCCTGGGGCATCTTTGTAAGATAACAAGACTTTGAGAAGATTAGCTGATAATTTATACTTGAATGGTGATATGTTGTACAAAAGAAACTTCGACATGGTTTTGCTCAGATGCGTGGATAGACACGAAGCAGACTTGTTGATGACCGAAGTGCATGAAGGTTCCTTTGGTACTCACTCCAATGGACATGCAATGGCAAAGAAGATGTTGCGAGCAGGTTACTATTAGCTGACAATGGAATCTGACTGTTGCAAATTTGTGAAGAAATGCCACAAGTGTCAAGTTTATGATGATAAGATTCATGTTCCTCCGACACTCTTGAATGTTATCTCTTCCCCATGGCCTTTCTCCATGTGGGGAATTGATATGATTGGGATGATTGAGCCCAAAGCTTCGAATGGACATCGTTTCATTTTAGTGGCAATTGACTATTTCACAAAATGGGTTGAAGCGGCATCGTATGCAAATGTAACCAAGCAAGTTGTTGTAAGGTTTATCAAGAATCAGATCATATGTCGTTATGGTGTGCCAAATAAGATCATTACTGATAATGGATCGAACTTGAATAAAAATATGGTGGAAGCTCTTTGTAAAGACTTCAAGATTGCACATCACAATTCTTCTCCCTACAGACCCAAGATGAATGGGGTTGTTGAAGCTGCGAATAAGAACATCAAGAAGATTATCCAGAAGATGGTTATCATGTATAAGGATTGGCATGCGATGCTCCCATTTTCTTTGATTGGGTATCGTACATCCGTCCGCACTTCAACAGGGGCAACCCCTTTCTCTCTCGTGTATGGTATGGAAGCAGTGCTCCCTGTAGAGGTTAAGATTCCTTCATTGCGTGTACTCATGGAAGCCAAGTTGACTGAAGTTGAATGGTGTCAGACCAGGTTTGATCAGTTTAATTTGATTGAAGAAAAGAGATTGACTACCATGTGTCATGGTCAGTTATATCAGCAGAGGATGAAGAAAGCTTTTGATAAGAAGGTCAGACCTCGAGTGTTCAGAGAAGGTGACCTTGTTCTCAAGAAGATTTTGACATTCAAGCCAGATTCCAGAGGAAAATGGACCCCCAATTATGAAGGCCCATATGTTGTCAAGAGAGCCTTTTCATGCGGTACATTGATTCTTACAACTATGGATGGTGAAGAGTTCACTCGTCTTGTGAACGCAGATGCATTCAAGAAATACTTCTCCTAAAAAGAATAAAAGAACAGCTCGATAAGTTGAAAACCCGAAAGGGCGGCTTAGGCAAAAATGAGCGTCTCGGTGGATTGCAAACCCGAAAGGGCGATCCAGGCAAAAATTAGAGACATAAGACAGAAAGAATTTCCCGATAAGTTGAGTACCCCATCTTGGGCAACTTATGCAAAACTTAGGGATTATGGCAAGTAACTGCATTCTGCTGATCTTCAGTGTTTTGAAGACTTGTTTGAGCACAAGGGTTGACATCAGTTCATCATCCCAGCAGCGGCCAAGAGTACAGTGGATATCGAGAGTTGATAGAAGGATTAAGGATCATTTGTATTCAATGTAACCCTTTTCCATGTAAATTCCCATTTTCCACTTTGTAAAATCTATGGAGTCTTGTCATTTACAGACTACCATTCCATTAAATAAAGTTGAGCTTTTATCCAATTGTTTTTACTCTTATTTACTTCAGCCAATAGTTTTAAATTTTATTATGATCATTTTGAAATTAAATTTTTAAATCAAAATCAAGTTTTCTTTAATATATAAAAGCAAGAATTTTTTTTCCAAAGCAAGTAAAAGGAATATCAACAGCATTTCAATAAATAGTAAGTCCTTAAGTGTGAAACATCCATGGTTCCCTAAGCAGTTAACTCTTCGGGTATCCCTAGACGTTTGTGTTGATTCAGTTCCTCGACGGACTATTTGACCCCCAGTGGAGCTTCTTTCTTTGTCCCCAGCTGAGTTGGTTGATTCAGATTCCCTGCGGCGTATCCTTGTCCTCAACAGAGTTTCGGCCTTCTCCAACGAAGTTCGTATTTCCTCAGCAGGTGGATCTTCATCAGAAATGTTTGATCTTCCCCAGTATATCGCTTTGGTGTTCCCACCAATCGCCATGTATCTTTGCTCCCAATCAGAGTTTCCTCCTGGTTTTTGAGCAACTTTTGTTGATTTATTTCTCGGTAGGGTTGTCTCCCATTTTTATGGTGTTGACCTAAAATTCCCCACAGATTGGATGTTCTACCCTCGGCAGACCTCCTCCGTCCTCAGCTAGGGTTGAGCCCTTTGGATGTTGATCTCTCTGTTCTCTGGCATTTGTCTCTAAATATTTTGTGGATTGACCGAGGATTGTACCGGTGGTTCAATTTCTTTGTGACACCTTTGTATCCTTTGTGATCGTTTTGTCAGCATAATCATCATGTATACATATACATATACATTTATATAATTCCATAATTTGCATATCTTTCATTTCCATCTTGATTTGTTTGAGATTCTTATTCTCTGTTACGGCGGTACTTTATCCCCCATACCAAATCTGGTGTTTGTCCTCCTTCAATTATAGAGTGTCAACCTCTTAAGCAGAAAGACTTTAACCTTTCTCCGTTTCCCCACTGAGTTCATTTCCTCGTGGATGGTTCTTATTTCAGTTTCCTCTCCAGTGGATTTTCTGGATGGAATTACTCCCCTTGAGTTATGTCCTCATTGGGTTGAGTCTTAATTGATTGTTTCCTTCTAGATCTTACCTAGATGGATATTTTGGTCCCCTAAGAGTCTATTACCCAGTAACTGGTAATATTCTTCTTAGTTTGCAGTTTTTTACTTCTTGCCAAATACCTGGCAAAAGTACCATTTTTCTCCTCAATGGAGTCCCCAAAAAGTATATCCTTGATATGTTCATCTTAACCTGTGACAGATATCTTTCTTTCCCCCGCAGGAGTCTATCCTTGATATGTTGACTTTAACCAGTGACAGATATTCTCACTTCTGGTATTCTACCCGGTAGAAAGGTAGTTGTAATCCCTATTTTGTTCCTCAGAGAGTTAATCCTTGATATATTCATATTAGCCGATGACGGGTTTTCTTCTCCTTTTGGTCTTCTACCCAGTAACCGGTACTTGTAAATCCTACTTTTTCCCCTGTGTAGAGTCAATCTTTGATATGTTCACTTTAACTAGTGACAGATTTTCTCTTCTTTGGTATTCTATCTAGTAACTGATAGATGTAATCCCTATTTTTGCTCCCCTTTTCAAAGTCTATCCTTGATATGTTCATCTTAATCGGTGATGGATTTTCTCTTTGATTGGTCTTCTACCCAGTAACCGGTAGAAGTAAATCCTATTTTGTCCCCTCGTAGAGTTAATCCTTGATATGTTCATCCTGACCGGTGACGGATTCTCTCTCCGACGGTTTTCTATCTAGATTTCGATAGATGTAATTCCTCCCTCTTTGTTCAGTTGGTATATCCTTGATATGTTCATCCTAACCGATGACGGGTATCCTCCTTGATATTTTCCAGACAAGTCTATCCTTGATATGTTCATCTTAATCGAGGATGGATTTTCTTCCCTGTTGAGTTTATCCTTGATATGTTCATCCTAACCGATGATGGATACTCTCACCCTTGGTCTTCTGCCCAGTAACTGGTAGTTGTAAATCCTTTTTTCTGCAGTTTTTCCCCAGCAAGGTTATTCTTACCCAGTAACCGGTAATGAGTACTCCCTTCTGGTGATCCTCAGCGAGTCATCCTTGATATATTCATCCTAACCGATGACGGATGTTCTCTCTGTCAGACTTTTATTATCTCTTTACCCAGTAACAGGTAGTAGATAATAGATTTTTGCCCCTCCTGTGTCGAAGTTTATCTTCCCCAGTTGAGTTGAGTGCGCATATCCTTAGTGAAATCGTTTTTCCCCTGCGTGAGTCGAGTACTTCAGTTTTATCCTGACTTACTCGTATCACCTGCAGATGTCATGATTTCCCCGGCTGAGTCTTTCCATTTTGTATGGAATCCATCGAGTTCCCCCAGTAGTTTTGAGTCGTAGCCTGGCCTAGGCATAACTCCTTTTTATCCCCTAGAGTCTATGTCTCCCTAGTGAGTTTTCCTTACGGAATGCATTATACTCCTGTGGACTTTCAGTCTCTCTGATTTCTTTTTCCTTTGTGGTAATATTTCCCCACAGAGCGTTAACTTTTGCATTCATGTCATATGCATCATGAGGTCTCTTAGGGACCAAAATTTGTTTCTATATGTTGTTATTTAAACCTATTCTACTAAGTCGACGGGAAGATTTTAACCTTCGCCTCCTCGGTCAGAATTTCCTTAAATAGGGGCAGCTGTAAGTCCCTAATTTTGACCCTAAGATCCCTCATGCAATTTCATCATAAGCATTAACTCTCAATATACTTGGAGTTGGAATGAATGGAGGTCAGATTCGAGCTCAGTGTCATTTTTTCTTTAAGAACATGTCCTTGTTTTTCATTTTGGTGATGGTTCATGGTGGACCAGTCCGATGAGGTCCACCGGAGAAGATGACCGGAGCTCTAGCTCCGACGATGACTTGGCAAGGCTTTGAACCACATGATTTGTCCCTCACGTTTTAATCTTGATCGTTGGTGTTGATTACCCAAGTTGCAGCGCTGTTGACTCAAGTCCATGTGGAACGCGCGCTAGGAATCATCAGATCTGCCACCTCAATTAATGAGGGAGGTCTGATGATCCACGTAATTTAGATTTTCTGAATTTTTATATTAATTTCATTTTCTTCAATAATTCATATTAAATTCAATATTGATCCAAAAATATGGGACTTTCACAAAAAAAAAAATCAAATATTTTTCTCTTTCATATTCTGAATTAAAATTATTTTTTGGATCAATATTAGTATTTTTTATGGATTAATTGATTTTGCATTTGTTTTTAATTGTTTAAAAATATTTTTAAATTGCCAAAAATTATGAAATTTTTTATCCAAGGTCCTTTCACCTTGTTTGACCTATGATAAATCTCATGGCCATTTCTTTGGTGTTTTGATGAGATTTTAAAAATTGGACAAAACATATTTGATTTAAATGCATTATTTTATTATTTTTAATTGAATAAATGTCAATTAAATGTTGTTGACCACTTGTATTGACTTGTTTGAGTTTGCTTATTGTTGTTGGGCCTTGGTCAAGGTTGATTTAACTTTGTCAAATTGATATCATTGGATTTAGGGGATTGATGGAATGAACATTCCATCTCCCAAAATGAATGAATGATATTAATTTGGTAAAAGTCCTTCTTTGACCAATTTGTGATCTCATTCATCCCCTTCCAACTTCATCTCATTCCTCTTCTTAATTCATTCATCCCATTTGGCCTATGATATATCAAAGTCCTAATGCTAGTTGATTGAAAAATTGACGTGAGTATGGATGAGATTAGGCCACACCTTTTGCATATTCTTTTTGTGTGTGGTATGTTTTATGAGCATAGTCCATTATACTATGTCTCTAACATGCATTAACACCAAAATTCTATTGTCCGACCTCAAATAGTTATGACTTCTACATAAGTCCAATTACGATTGCTTAACATAGTGCTAAATTTGTGACACAAAAGGTATAAGCATTCTAGTTAGTGAGATTGTAAGTCTCCCCTCTTTCATGGTATTGTGTGGAAACTTGGCCTTCTTTACTTCCTTTGGAAGATGTTTTTGTTCAAGGATCCATGCTTGTGATAAGTGGGTTGAGTGTTCTCCAAAGAATGTCTTGAAAAGCAAAAGCAAAACAAAATCAACTCCTAACCTACTAACTACTAACTTTTAATTTCATGCTTTTACTTTAATGCAATTTACTTTTAGCACTTTATTTCATTTGCCATTCTTCATATCATTCTAATTGTTTATGTTAATGTAATTTTCACTTTGTCCATTTGGACCATATTGTGTGATATATTTTATTTGTGTTACTTTGCTTGTTTGTGTGGTCTTTGACCATTAATGTACATAATGATAACAAAAACCCTAAAAAACGTTTGAGTGGACTGTTCGCTTGATCTTGGACAAATGGACTTAGAATCTAGGCAACCTCCCTAAGCTAAAGGACTTGGCCAATGCCAAATTGTTGAAAAACCAAGTGCTTGCAATTTGAAATTCATCTAATACATCTTTGAAGATCTCTATAAGATTCATCTGCAACATGATCATGGTGTAGCTGTTATTTTGAACTTGTGACTTGTGGAATTCATCTATTGCGTGGGCTATTTTAAAGAAGATCATAAAATGGATAAGCTTGGATGAGGTCATCTTTATTTGATGACTTGCTCTTCAAAATGATATAATTGTGCATTCGTATGTTGTTCGATTCTAAAAGTCCAAGGGAATTCTGGGTTTCTATTGACATACTTGTCTATTGGATTGCTACCCACTTGGTCAGATCTTTTCAACTCTAAACTTTTAATTTTGTGCATAGGATAGTCTCTTCATCTTCTCCCTATTTCTTTAATTTCAAAGTCTCTCCCTCCATTTTCAAAATCTTCTTTGTGTGAACTATTTTTGTTTTAAACTTTGAACACTTTTGTAAAGAGAGAGACTTTGGCCTTATGCCATTGCATTTTCAAACTTATCTTCTTAAATCAAACTTGTAAATAAATTTAACTATACTTGACTTAAACTTTCAAAAAGCCAAAAAAGAACTAACTCATTCAAATCATTTTAGGCCTTTTGTGCCTTTCAAACTTAAATTTTGTTAAAATCAACACACTCATTTTGAAATTTGTATCACGAACTACGAGGTTTTGATCCGTCATTTCTATGTTGGTACGTAGGCACAAGATCGAAGGTCTTGTCAAACAAAAAAAATATAATTAATAAATTCTTTTCTCATCCCCCCATTCTATTTGTTTGTAAACATCACTTTGTCCAAAATACATATGCACACAAAAAGGGCTCCCTAGGAGTACCTAAGACACTTTGGGTGCTAACACCTTCTCTCTGTGTAACCAACCCCCTTACCTGTGATCTTTGACTTTTATTAGTTTTTATTTAAAAACTTCTTACTTCTTGGATTTTGTTCGTACTTTTTCCCTTTTCCCTTGGAAACAATAAAAGCGCGGTGGCAACTCTTGTTATTTGATCTCTAGCTTGTCAATAGCTTGTTGATCATGAATTTCCCGCTACAACTTTCACCAAAAAAATTCAAATATTTTTCTCTTATATATTCGGAATTAAAATTATTTTTTGGATCATTATTAATATTTTTCATGAATTAATTTATTCTGCATTTGTTTTTAATTGTTTTAAAATATTTTTAAATGTCCAAAAATTATGAAAAAGTTTCTGCAAGGTTCTTTGACCTTGTTTGACCTGTGATAAATCTCATGGTCATTTCTTTGGTGTTTTTATGAGATTTTAAGAATTGGACAAACCATATTTAATTTAAATGCACTATTTTAATATTTTTTAATTTGAATAAATGCCAAATAAATTTGTTGACCAATTGCGATGACTTGTTTATGTTTGACTCTTGTTGTTGGGCCTTGGTCAAGGTTGATTTAACTTTGTCAAATTAATATCATTGGATTCAGGGGATTGATGGAATGTACATTCCATCTCCCAAAATGAATGAATGATATTAATTTGGTAAAAGTCCTCCTTTGACCAATTTTTGTTTTGATCAATTCCCCTCCCACTTCATCTTATTCCCTTTCTTCATTCATTCATTCCATTTGGCATATGACATCTCAAAGTCCTAATGCTAGTTGATTGAAAATTTGGCATGAGCATGGATGAGATTAGGTCACACCTTTTGCATATTCTTTTTTGTGTGTGGTATGTTTCATGAGCATAGTCCATTATACTATGTCTCTAACATATATTAACACCAAAATTCTATTGCCCGACCTCAAATAGTTGTGACTTCTACATAAGTCCAATTACGATTGCTTAACATAGCGCTAAATTTGTGACATAAAAGGCATAAACATTCTAGTTAGTGAGATTATAAGTCTCCCCTCTTTCATGGTATTGTGTGGAAACTTGGTCTTCTTTCCTTCCTTTGGAAGATGTTTTGGTTCAAGGATTCATGCTTGTGATAAGTGGGTTGAGTGTTCTCCAAAGAATGTCTTAAAATGAAAAACAAAAGCAAAACAATACTAACTTCTAACCAATTAACTACTAACTTTTAATTTCAAGCTTTTACTTTAATACAATTTACTTTTAGCACTCTATTTCATTTGCCATTGTTCATATCATTCTAATTGTTTATGTTAATCCAAATTTCACTTTGACCATTTGGACCATATTGTGTGATATATTTTGTTTGTGTATACTTTGCTTGTTTTTGTGGTCTTTGACCATTAATATACATAATAATAACAAAAAACCCTAAAAAAACTTTTGAGTGGAGTGTTGGCTTGATCTTGGACTAATGGACTTAGAATATAGGCAACCTTACTATTCTAAAGGACTTGGCCAATGCCAACTTGTTGAATAACCAAGAGCTGGCAATTTGAAACTTCATTTGATACATCATTCAAGATCTCTCTCTAAGTTCATTTGCAACATGATCATTGTGAAGCTGTTATCTTGAACCTGCGACTTGTGAAATTCATCTGTTACATAGGCTATTTTGGAGAAGATCATGGAATGGATAAGCTTGGATATGGCCATCTTTATTTGATGCCTTGTTCTTCAAGATAATATAATTGGGCATTTGTGTGTTGCTTGATTCTAAAAATCCAAGGGAATTCTGGGTTTCTATTGACATTCTTGTCTATTTGATTGCTACCTATTTGGTCAGATCTTTTCAACTCTAAGCTTTTAATTTTGTACATAGGATAGTCTCTTCATCTTCTCCCTATTTCTTTAATTTCAAAATCTCTCCCTCCATTTTTCAAAATCTTCTTTGTGTGAACTACTTTTGTTCTAAACTTTGACCACTTTTGCAAAAAGATAGAAACTTTGGCCTTATGTCATTGCATTTTCAAAGTTCTTTTCTTAAATAAAACTTGTAAATAGACTTAACTATATTTGACTTAAACTTTCAAAATTCCAAAAAAATAACTAACTCATTCAAACCATTTTTCAGGCCTTTGTGTCTTTAAAACTTAATTTTTGTTAAAAACAATGCATCCACTTTGGAATTTGTATCACGAACTACGAGGTTTTGATCCCTCATTTCTATGTTGGTACGTAGGCACAAGACCGAAGGTCTTGTCAAATACAAAAAATATAATTAATGAATTATTTTCTCATCTCCCATTCTATTTGTTTGTAAACATCACTTTATACCAAGTACATATGCAAAGAAAAAGGGCTCCCTAGGAGTACCTAGGACACTTTGGGTGCTGACACCTTCCCTCTGTGTAATCAACCCCCTTACTTGTAATCTCTTACATTTTATTAGTTTTGATTTTAAAACTTCTTACTTTTGGGTTTTGTTCGTACTTTTTCCCTTTCCCTTGGAAACAATAAAAGCACGGTGGCAACTCTTGTTAATTGAACTCTAGCTTGTCAATAGCTTGATGATCATGAATTTCCCGCTACACTAGCCTCCTAAGCTTGTGCGATAGCACCATTGTTATCATAATAGAGATCAATGGGATCCATAATGCTAGGAACTATGCCAAGTTCACTAATGAACTTTTTGATCCAAATAGCTTCCTTTGCTGCACTTGAGGCAACAATATACTCGGCCTCAGTTGTAGAATCATCAATTATATCTTGCTTTGAACTTTTCCAGCTCACAATGCCATCGTTTAAGCAGAACACATAACCAGATTGTGATCTAAAGTCATCCTTATCTGTCTGGAAGATATCATCAGTGTATCTAAAGTCATCCTTAGTCCTTCTCAAATACTTAAGGATATTCTTGACAGCTATCCAATGAGCATCACCAGGATCGGATTGGTACCTACTCATTGCATTTAAAGCATACGAGACATCTGGTCGAGTACATAACATGGCATACATGATAGATTCTATTGCAGATGCATACGGAATCTTATTCATGCGATCCTTTTCTTCCTTAGTTGAAAGGGATTGTGTTTTTTATAGACACATGCCATGTTGTATAGGTATGAATCCTTTCTTGGAATCATGCATATTAAAGTGTATCAACACTTTATCTATGTATGTACTCTGACTTAGGCCAAGTAGTTTTTATGATCTATCTCTATAAATCCTGATTCCTAATATATAGGTTTCTTCACCTAGGTCCTTCATAGAAAAGCATTTCCCCAACCAAGTATGTACTTGTTACAGGGTAGGGACATCGTTTCCAATGAGTAATATGTCATCTATGTATAATACCAGGAAGACGATCATGCTCCCACTAACCTTATCGTAGACACAAGGCTCATCTTCATTCTTGATGAATCCATATTGTTTTACTTTTCATCAAAACGAAGATTCCAGCTTCTAGAAGCTTGCTTCAATCCATAGATTGATCTCTATAACTTGCATATCTTTTGGGCTTCTTCTGGTATGTCGAATCCTTCAAGTTGTGTCATGTACACATCCTCAAGAAGATTCCCATTAAGGAAAGCAGTTTTGATATCCATCTTCCATATTTCATAATCATGATATGCAGCGATAGCAAGTAAAATTCAAACAGATTTAAGCATTGCAATTGGTGAAAAGGTTTCATCATAGTCAACCCCATGAATTTGTTTATGTCCTTTTGCAACCAGTCTTGCTGTTGATTCCTTAGGATTGGCATTAATTTTAGAAAAGAAATAATGTAATCATCTCTGTTGTTTTAATATGTTGGGTTGAAGAAATTCAACATCTGGACCAACATGTCATGTACGATGTCACGACATCAGGTCTGTGACATCGCACATGTGTAGAAAACTGAATTAATTAATTCAGTATATATTCTGGGATCAGCAAGGATATCTGGTGAATATCCTAACTCCCATGTGGAGGTCTTGAAGACTCAATCAGAAGATATATAGGCTCAAAATATGGAGATATATATGGAGAGATTCTAGGATTGAAGACCTTGTTTGTAGCAGAATTTTTCTGCTGAAGTTGTAACAGCAAAGAACAAGTCTGCTGCGATTTCTGAAGGCCCAAATCCAGTTGGGTGATTAGGTTATAAATAGATGATTGTAACCTAGTATTTGTAAGCCTCCTAGAATGAAAATTTAGGGGTGTGTGTGAGGTAAACCTCCCAATCTGTGGGAAGGTTACCATATGTTTCTCAATGGTAAAAGCTGAGAGTTTTGTAACTCAAAGCCTGTAGGCAAGATTGATTTTGTTCTTGAATGAAGCTGTGAAGCAAGTTCAAGGTGTGTTAACATTACATTGTACTTGTAGTGATAGGAATGGAAACTGGAGGTTTCTATCTAGGAGTTCCTAGGTATAGATTGCATTGGGTAGGGATTAAGTGAAGAGTTATAAACGGGTGAGTTTAACTCTGAATTAATACTGCTAATAGTGGATCTTCTTCCTGGCTTGGTAGCCCCCAGATGTAGGTCATGTTGGACTGAACTGGGTTAACAATTTCCTGTGTTTGTTTTCCTTCTGCATGTGTTTATTACTGCCATAACTCAGCAGGTATTCCAGTCAGCTTATCAAGATGATAACTGACCTGGCATATAGCCCTCTGTTTGAATGTCAATCAGAAAGCTGTAACATTCATCAGGGACAGTGCATACTGAATGATAAGTAAGTTAACTTTAGTTCAGTATTTATTTAAGTCTGTTCTCTTTAAGGATAACAGACCTGGCTGAAGGATCATAGTGAAACTGTCAAACTGGATGTTCTGACAGTTGATACTGAAGGCTGATACTGAAGTAGAGACTAGTTGGTCTTTTACAGTATTGCAAACTTAGCACAGTACGTGTCCAGGAACATAACAGACTCAGCATATGTTCTGGATGTCGAACTGAATGTTGTGACATTCACTCCCAACAGCAGGTGCTAAAGTGTAGGATGATTGGTTTTTCTGGTTCAGTATTTTTCTCAGGCTATTCTTCAGGGATTCAATAGCTTAGAGAAAAACCAGGAAACCAACTACCAACCTACAATTAATGAACCTAACAAATAGCCTTGTTGTTAGCAATCTAATAAGTGGAAATTAGATTGACGTGTTCAACCTTTAATTCAGGAAATACAAGTAAAAGATATACACACTGGAACAATGTAACAGATGATGTCCTCAAACAACAGTAAGACATCATGCTGATAACTGTGGAAGAAAACAACAGAAGTGAGTGCTAGGTTTGATTTCTGTTGAGTCTTTCTTCCTGATGCACAGAACCAGGTGTTCAGACATTCTAGAGTGACATAGAATGAGATGTCGTGACATCTGTGAACTTGTGCATATTAGTACAGTGGTTAATAACTATCTTGCTGTATTAGTTACAATGTTAGATCAGATGTCATGACGTGGAGTAGAACATCTGAATTCTGACTACACCAGAATTTCAATTGGTATCAGAGCAGGCATCCTGTTCTGCTTCTGGATGAGATCCATGGGTGATACTTTCTGGTATCTTGCAAGAAGTTATGTTGGAACCAGTGGAAGGTTCTGTAATTTCCCTGAATGGTCCCTTGAAGTAGGTGGATGGACTGTTCATGACAGGAATAATGTGTACCTGTATCTGGAGGTTGGCAATTGGCCTGTGTGTGGGACAGCTGTGCCAGTATTGAATCACATTCAAACTTGGTATGGTCTTTGAGGCTGATCTGGTGAAAAGTGTGTTCTTAGGTTGAGTTGTATTATGATTTCCGCTGCATAATACCTGGCAAAACTCAAACTCTGATGTAGTTTCCCCTCATGTGGATGAAAGGCTGTTGTGTTCAAGATTTCATCAGAACCTCTGAAGATGTCAAAGCTACTTGAGTCCCCTCAAGTCCACTCATCATGATGTACTCACGTCAGGATGGTAAGAATCACCTGATCACTGATTCTTTTACACTCTTGGGTAGTGTATATGAAGACCTTGAAGTCTTTCAAGGAGGGTGTGTTCCAAGGAGGTTGAACCAATGTTCTATGTGATGTTAGAACATGTTGTTCAACAAGTATGCAGCTGCTGGTTGAAGAACAGATGTTTTTAGGTGTCAAACAAAGGGATACTCTTGTTTGGAACCTACTCCTGACCGGGAAGAGGAGACACCTGTGTGGGCTAAGTTGACAAGGGTAGGGTCAACTGTGTGTATGATCAAGAAGGTCACATGTAGAGGTCTGGTCTCTAGAAGTGGAGCTGGGTGAGATGTGACATTGAGCAATTTCCTGCTGCTTGTCCTACTCCTGTAGATTGATCAGGGATGGATGGTTGTTCTCTGGAGTACTATGGAGTGTTAGAAGACAAGTCCTCTGGATGTTAGCAGTCAACAATGGGGTAACCTGACTGCTGCTTCAACTCAGAGGATTGGGACCATGAATCTTGTTATTCAAGCACCACGATCAGAAGTGGCAGTTCTCTCAAGGAGTGAGAATATGAAGATTCATAGGTTGGTTGATGAAGTATGCTATGGCAATGCATAGTTGCTATTGACTGGTGTTCCTCTAGTACTTATGGTCAGCTAAAGTCTGATTGGTGTGGTAGGAGTATGCGTAGGTATAACTCATAGAGTTACTTACCACTGGTAGGGATGGAGTATGTCTGTACAATGCATGGATATTAGTGTGAAGTTTCCATGATTGTTAATTTGAGGGGGAGTTTTGGTTAACCTCCTCACATTTGGTCAGCCTAGGATCTGGTTGGCTGTTGACCTGTGTCACATGGGTTCTGGTAATTGTGTGACACAATTTGCAAGGAAGAATTCATCTCTCTCATTCCTAAGGGTGAATTTAATCTGGGAAGACTTTCAAAATTGTCTAGGTGCTTGCAAGCAGAAGATGTTGACACAAGAAGAGTACTTTCAAAGTATTCTTATGGTGGAAGTATCTGAAAGGAAAATTGGGAAAGGATTTAAGATCAATGTCTACTTGTGTCAAGTACAAGTGTTTAATTGATTATCCTTGGAGCTCAAGATAACGGATGTTCTTAAAGATGTTGGAACATCACTTCTTCAAGACCCTGTGCAGAATCACAGGAAGGATAGTACATTGGCTTATGATCTATATCTTTGGTGGCAGCAAAAGCATATGATCTCTGAAAAGGTTTCCTGGCAAGAAACATGACTCAGCCTTGGTATGTACAAGAAGAAGAAGACATCATAGTCTTGATGGTGGTTGCTTGGATCAGTTTATTTCTGATCTAGGTAAGGAAGTGCATTAGCTTATGCACACTGTGGAGTCAAGAACTAGTGGCAGCAGTCTTGACATCATGGAAACAGCCTTGCCTTAGGATATGGAATCCTTGGTAGAGCTGAAGGGTTGGTTTCTAACTGGTCCTTCTGAAGACTCATACATCAGAGTGTCTGATGTCTTTGGAGAAGAAGCAGGGATTCATCAAGGTGTGAGCTTGGATGACTTAACTGCAAACCTGCAGGATGGAGGTTGTTTACTCAAACTTGGTTCCACAATCAAGTCTATGAGAACATTGAACTCAGTTCTGTGAAGGGAGGAAGTTCCTTCAAGTGGCAGAAGAAGGAGCTGAATTCAACAGCTAGATGTCAAAACACAATGTTGTGACATTTGGTTCAACATCAGATTCTTAGTTGGTGAGGTGGCACATCAACTTGAGATAGAAAGGTCTACAGGGTTGTAGATTGGATACTTCAAAAAGCTTGAAGTTCTAGTCTCACTTGGAAGGTCAGAATATCTTTGGGAGAAGTCTGATAAACTTGGGGAGGTCAAAAAAAAAAGCAGCATTTGACCTTTTCATATGAGGATTCATGAAGGAGGTAATCAACCAGTGGCAATTGGTCTACCTCAGAAGTGAGTTCGAAGAATCAAGATAATCAACATATGGCAGCTGATTATGCTTGAGGAAAGTCTGAGACAAATTACTCTTGAGTAGAAAAGTAGTAAGTTGAAGACTAAAGGAGGTGTTTTCTATTCATCCCTTGGAGCTTGTGGTAGGAGTTCTGAGCTATCTATGGAAGATTATCTCGTGTAATGGGATGAAAATGTATATTTCCCAATGAATGGCTGGGTTCTTCTTGATCAACCCGATGACTCAGTGATATCTGAAGACTATCAGATGGTGTGCCTTGTCTTGTTGTGAAGGATGTCACAGCTGATGTTAGAACATCCAGTGAAGTGGTCGTCTATTCTGGTTAGAAGAGAGATTGACACAGAGTGTGAATGTGTTCAGCTAAGAGGGTTGAACAGAGGGTGTGCTCTTGAAGACATGAAGATGCGTCTTGTGTTTTCCATTCATCAAGTGGTCTGGATTCTCTATGAATCAGGAAGTATGTGAAGGTCCAACTTTGGGATGTTGGATATGCCCATGTGTGATCTCCAATATTCAAGAGGAGAGTGGGGTGTCCATGACAGGGGGAGTTCTGGCCTTGAAGCTGCAAGTAATCATCAAGCTTGTGGTCTATGTGTACTCAGATAACCAGGTATGGCACCTTGTCAGCTATCAGGATGTTGTGTCAGGGCTGAGTGAGCTGAAGAATGTCTGACCGAATGTCATGACATTGCCCTGGACAATGCTGCTAATTCCTTCTAAAACTTAAAGTCAGTAGGAATTATGAAGGTGATGTGTCAAATTCTGGTAAATCAGAATAAGCCAGATGGCCACAGCTGTGTGGTACAGGGGGAGTAACCATCTGCTAAAGTGTGGGAATTTGACTGTATCAGTGCCAGATGTCAAGTCTCTACTGGAGGTATGACAGGAACCTTGGAAAATGGTGAATACTAGCAGAATGTAGGAAAAAGCCGCGTGAAATGTTAAGACATCGCGTGCAACGTGTCTGACTGCATATATGGAATAGTCTCCATGCACTGGAACGGCTGTTTTGGAAAAGAAACAGTCAAGAGCTATAAAAGGTATTCAAAGATAATCTGAGATTTTGTTGGTGATTCTCTGACTGTTTCTCAGCAAAAATAAATGCATCTTGACCAAGCATTTATTTCTACCGGAAATTCCTAAGCACGGGCTGGACTATTTAAAGGATGCAATAGCCCTCTTCCTCTCACAAGAAAAACACTCCATTCTCAGAATCATGGGGTATGTTAAGGTTTGGGCAAGCTGCGCCTGGATCTGGTTTTGTGAAGGGTACCTTTACAAATGTTTAGCTAAAAAGGGGGAGAGAAATATAGTCCTGGGGTTGAGAATGTACCAGAAGCAAGCCAACTGTGGATGTGGCAGCAAACAGAAGTTGGCATCAGGCACAAAATCCACCAACTGGGTTTACCACTTGTGTCTTGTGGTCTGAGTTAAGAAGACAGTTGTGCCTTGTGATCTGAGTTACATTGACTATGTACTCAGTATTACATATTCTTCAGGAAGCTCTCCGGTTGAGGGGAAGGGTTCTGGTACAACTGAGTCTTGTCCCTCTTCTTTCCCATGTACACCAACTTTGGTGTTTGTGGTGGTGGAGCCAATGACGGAGATGAAGAGCATTCCCAAATTGGGATGTCTTGTCCAGTGTATTGTTTATTTGTTTTAGCTAAAATTTGCCAAAGGGGGAGATTGTTGATTCCTTAGGATTGGCATTAATTTTAGAAAACAAATAATGTAATCACCTCTGTTGTTTTAATATGTTGGGTTGAAGAAATTCAACATCTGGACCAACATGTCATGTACGATGTCACGACATCAGGTCTGTGACATCGCACATGTGTAGAAAACTGAATTAATTAATTCAGTATATATTCTGGGATCAGCAAGGATATCTGGTGAATATCCTAACTCCCATGTGGAGGTCTTGAAGACTCAATCAGAAGATATATAGGCTCAAAATATGGAGATATATATGGAGAGATTCTAGGATTGAAGACCTTGTTTGTAGCAGAATTTTTCTGCTGAAGTTGTAACAGCAAAGAACAAGTCTGCTGCGATTTCTGAAGGCCCAAATCCAGTTGGGTGATTAGGTTATAAATAGCTGATTGTAACCTAGTATTTGTAAGCCTCCTAGAATGAAAATTTAGGGGTGTGTGTGAGGTAAACCTCCCAATCTGTGGGAAGGTTACCATATGTTTCTCAGTGGTAAAAGCTGAGAGTTTTGTAACTCAAAGCCTGTAGGCAAGAGTGATTTTGTTCTTGAATGAAGCTGTGAAGCAAGTTCAAGGTGTGTTAACATTACATTGTACTTGTAGTGATAGGAATGGAAACTGGAGGTTTCTATCTAGGAGTTCCTAGGTATAGATTGCATTGGGTAGGGATTAAGTGAAGAGTTGTAAACGGGTGAGTTTAACTCTGAATTAATACTGCTAATAGTGGATCTTCTTCCTGGCTTGGTAGCCCCCAGATATAGGTCATGTTGGACTGAATTGGGTTAACAATTTCCTGTGTTTGTTTTCCTTCTGCATGTGTTTATTACTGCCATAACTCAGCAGGTATTCTAGTCAGCTTATCAAGATGATAACTGACCTGGCATATAGCCCTCTGTTTGAATGTCAATCAGAAAGCTGTAACATTCATCAGGGACAGTGCATACTAAATGATAAGTAAGTTAACTTTAGTTCAGTATTTATTTAAGTCTGTTCTCTTTAAGGATAACAGACCTGGCTGAAGGATCATAGTGAAACTGTCAAACTGGATGTTCTGACAGTTGATACTGAAGGCTGATACTGAAGTAGAGACTAGTTGGTCTTTTACAGTATTGCAAACTTAGCACAGTACGTGTCCAGGAACATAACAGACTCAGCATATGTTCTGGATGTCGAACTGAATGTTGTGACATTCACTCCCAACAGCAGGTGCTAAAGTGTAGGATGATTGGTTTTTCTGGTTCAGTATTTTTCTCAGGCTATTCTTCAGGGATTCAATAGCTTAGAGAAAAACCAGGAAACCAACTACCAACCTACAATTAATGAACCTAACAAATAGCCTAGTTGTTAGCAATCTAATAAGTGGAAATTAGATTGACGTGTTCAACCTTTAATTCAGGAAATACAAGTAAAAGATATACACACTGGAACAATGTAACAGATGATGTCCTCAAATAACAGTAAGACATCATGCTGATAACTGTGGAAGAAAACAACAGAAGTGAGTGCTAGGTTTGATTTCTGTTGAGTCTTTCTTCCTGATGCACAGAACCAGGTGTTCAGACATTCTAGGGTGACATAGAATGAGATGTCGTGACATCTGTGAACTTGTGCATATTAGTACAGTGGTTAATAACTATCTTGCTGTATTAGTTACAATGTTAGATCAGATGTCATGACGTGGAGTAGAACATCTGAATTCTGACTACACCAGAATTTCACTTGCCTTATAGGTATGTACCTTACCATCCATGTTAGTATTCTTTTTGAAGACCCACTTGCATCCTATAGGGTTAACTCCTACAAGAGGCTCTACTAAGGTCCAAACCTTGTTTGTGTACAAGGAATCCATTTTAGATTTCATGGCTTCTAGCCACTTCTCAGACTCATGACCAGTTATGGACTCTTGGTAAGTCACAGGCTCATCTTGATGCATGAGTAATACATCACCTTGATCAGTTATGAGATATTCATATCTCTCAGGTAGGTGATGTATCCTGCTTGACCTACGTTGGTCTTGTTCTACTTGAGCAGGTTGTTCTTCCACAACTACTTGTGTTTCCTACTCTAATTCCTCCACAGGTATATCAATGCTTTATGATTCTTGAATTTCGTTAAGCTATACTTTCATCCCACTAATTCCTTCGGAAATAAAATCCGTTTCTAGGAAAACTCCAATTTGAGCAACAAACACTTTGCCCTCAGAAGGATTGTAGAAGTAATACCCTATTGTTTCTTTAGGATACCCCACAAATAAGCATTTGTCAGATTTGGGCACAAGCTTAGTTGAAATTTGTCGTTTCACATAAACTTCGCAACCCTAAATATTTGTGTAAGACATATGTGGTTTCTTATCACTCCATATCTCATATGGTGTCTTCTCAACCTTTTTGGATGGAACATGATTAAGTGTGTAATCTGTTGTCAATAGTGCATGTCCCCAAAAGGAGTTCGGAAGATCGACGTGACTCATCATGGATCAGACCATTTCTAACAAGGTTCGATTTCTTCTCTCAGATACACCGTTCTATTGGGGTGTTCCCTAAGGAGTAAGTTGGGATAGAATCCCACACTCTTTCAGATGATCATCAAACTCTAGGCTTAAAAATTCACCATCTCGATCTGATCGAAGAGTTTTAACATTCTTACCGAGTATGTTTTGTACTCATTATTGAATTCCTTGAACTTTTCAAAGGACTCTAATTTGTGTTTCATTAAATACACATTGTTGGTGTAAGCCCTAGAGGCCAATACTTTTGGTACTTGTATCGAATTATTTATTAATAATAAAAGGCTTTTTCTTTATTATATTTTGTTTAATGAAGTCCCTAGAATAACTAGTCCGTTTAATGTATCAAGTATGACTTAATCATGAGATCACATTAAACATAAGGACACTATTCTTAAAGTATTTGTAGTCGAGCTTTATTGTGAAGTGGGATAACATTAAAGCATTAAGACTATTATGTATATAGACTGATGATCACATCTCATGGATCATGGATAAGGAGTTATCAAGTCTTAAACATAGGTATGAATATTAAGAGTAATATTTATACCGGATTGACCCGCTATGAGAAGACAATATAGAAAGTAATGCAAAGTGTCATAAGTTATTCTCATGGTGATAATGGTGTATACCACTCTTCGACCTGAAACCAATATGGACCCTAGATGTAGAGTCGAGTGCTTTATTGCTGATCAAACGTTGTCCGTAACTGGATAACCATAAAGACAATTGATGGGTACTCCACGAATCATACTGAGGGACATGAGTGACCTAGATGGAATTTGCTCATCTTGTGTAACAGGATAAATGTCTATGGGCCCAATATTGAACTGGACAAGGATGACACGGTCTATGCCTTGTGTTCAATATAGACATAAAAGCAAAAGGGTAATCATGCACATAAGTATTATCACAAAAGGATTTGTCAGATCACATGACATTTTCATGTCTTGGGTAGCAGTGATGTGTTGCTAGATACCGCTCACTGTTTATTATGTTAAATGTGTGATTTAATATAATTGTCAACGTCGCGAAAACCTACAGGGTCACACGCAAAGGATGGATTGATGAGAGATAGAGTAACTAAGGAACAGCGTAAGGTACGGTGCACTTAAGTGAATTATAGAACATCGTAAGGTATAGTGTACTTACGTAGAATACGAAATATGGTAAGGTACCACACGCTTAAGTGATTTTGGGCATATTATAAGATATGGGCCAAAATAAACTTAAGTGGGCTTTTAGCATGAAGCCCGCACAAGTGGTTATATAAATAGAACCCTTGTGCAGAAGCATTCATTGCGGTTGCATTATTTTCGTTTTCTCTCTCTCTCTCTCACTCAAAGCCTTCATTCGTACCAGCTAGCACTGAGATTGAAGGAATCCGTTCGTGTGGACTGAGTAGAGACGTTGTCATCATTCAACGTTCGTGATCGCTCTGTGGATCTGCATCAAAGGTTTTGATCGTCACAAGAGATCTGCACCAAAGGTTTCAATCGTCACAAGAGGTAAATATTCTATCACTGATCATGACCATTCGTAAGGATCTCTTATTCTCTCCACTCTAACCCAAGCCAAACTCATTTTATGCAAACATTGACATTGTTTTTTTTTTGAAAACTAGAAACCTAGGCCTTAGGCCTTTGGTTTTTCAAACTCTATTCACTAATACTTATTTTGAATGAACCTTAAGTCAACTTTGACCTCATTTTATGAATACTTCTAATTTGTAAATACAACTCACTTCAAGTTGTTTTTGTGGTTCCAATGGCCACCTTTATTAAAACCTTTTTTTCATAAACATTAGCCATAGGTTTGAGTTATCATAGTGGTTGATGTAAACCTCACCGTATCCTTCGTGATTGGACTATAAGTCTTCCATGCTTATTATAGGGTGGATCCCTCACTAGTATGTTGAAGCTCTCCTCACATGGTGGATTGTTGGTTTAGGTTGAGTTTTCTCCCTTTGATAACAAAAGACCTTAAGGCTTTTGACCAAATCAATTCACCAATCTTTTGAGATTTTTACCCAGAACTACGAGATTTTGATCCTACCTTTGTGATGGTACGTAGGCAATGAGTTTATCCATCCAAACAACAAAATTGTAAATATGTATATTCTTTTCTTATCCCCCCCCCCCCCCCCCAATCTTGTTTGCACAAATGTTTTCACAAATATCAACCTACAATACATCTTTGCAAAAAGGGCTCCCTTAGAGTACTAAGGATGTTTTGGGTGCTTAAAACCTTCTCATTTCATAACCAACCCCCTTACCCAGATCTCTGACATTTTTATTAGTTTTTGATTTGATAAAACTTCTTACTTGGTTTTTGTTCGCTTTCTAACCTTTCCTTTGGATAAATAGAAATGCGGTGGCGACTCGAATTGTATGCTTACTTTTGATTTAGTTAATAAATCTAAACGTAACGAATACCCCTCTACAGAAAAGTGGCGACTCTGCTGGGGAATACTATTCATCCTAGTGGGTTTAGCCTAATTTTTGCTTGTTGTATTGTATGTTTATATTTACTTGTGACATATTTTTGTGCAAATTTGGGATGATTGTATTGTTTGTAATGTATGAATTGCTTGATATATATCAATTGCTTGTGTGCTTGGTGGTCTCTTGTGAGATGAGTTCACTTGTATGGAGAATGAACTCGAGTGCACTTATAATAGGAGAATGGCATAGTCTTGTTGACTTGTGTGGAGTTATTCCTTAGCAAGTTGACTTGCAAGCCCATTCACTTGGTGGAGGTCTTGTTGGGATTAATAATGTCACACGAGTAGTCGTGGTTAGGCATTACTCTTTCCAATATAAACCTTAGAAGCTGGGGACCTTAGATTACCTAGCCCATCTTGGCCTATTTTAGGACGTAGTGCGAAGATCGTTCAAGTGTAAGATTTGATACGATTGTTACGCAATACTACACTCATAAGAGTCTCTCTTGAGAATATTTTGGGAATACGAGTAGTCGTTTTATCCGATAATATCCGAAAGATGAGATGATGACTATGGGAACCTCTTTTAGAACATGACTGTCAGGTTTAACCATAGTACACTCCCTTTGAGTGGTTCTTAACAGAGACTCCATGCTCGTGACTTGCAACAAACCCTTGATTCGCTGTTGATCCGTTCTCGTATATCCTCAATATCAATGGAACTTGGGTGTTGATAAGGTGTAAACCATAATCCACCAAAATGGATGATTGATATTGAGGATGACTTGATCCATCCCGTGACCTTTGTGTGGTGTGACTTGCTTGATCCTTGAGTGTGATTGTTACATCCATGCATTCATGCATTCATTTGCATCCATATCATCAACAATGAGAAAATTTTCAAGGAACTTAAGAGGTCTATTTGCAAATTTTCAGACATGGATAAGCAAAGAAGGAATACGAAGAAGTACAGTTTCAGACAACCCGACTTGAAAGAGTTAAGGAGTTTGACATCTTATGTATTAGATCCCTTGGAGTTCAAAGCTCGTCATGGGAAGATTTTGTCTATTCTTGCTACTCAGGTTGATGAAGGTCTGATGAGCGTGTTGGTGCAGTTCTATGATCCTCTGTATCGTTGCTTCACTTTTCCGGATTTCCAACTCTTGCCTACACTTGAGGAGTATGCCTATCTTGTGGGTATACCTATCTTGGATCAGCTGTCGTTCAGTGGCTTGGAGAGGGTTCCTTCTTCCCAAGAGATTGCTCACATGCTTCACATAGATGTATCTGAGATTGTTGCTCATATGACTACCAAAGGTGGAATTCAAGGTCTCCCATCTGATTTTCTCATTGCCCAAGCTACTTTGTTTGGGAAGGCCATGAGTGAGGATGCCTTTGAAGCCATATTTGTACTTCTTATCTATGGACTAGTGTTATTCCCCAACATCGACAATTTTGTGGATGTGAACGCTATTAGGATTTTCTCTACTCTTAATCTCGTTCCGACTTTGTTGGGTGACACTTATTTATCTTTGCATATGAGGAATGCAAAGGGTGGTGGTACCATTGTGTGCTGTTTGCCTCTGTTGTACAAGTGGTTTATTTTGCACTTGCCTCAGACGTTCGCCTTCAAGGAGAACAATGGATGTTTACGGTGGTCTACGAGACTTATGTCTCTCACTAATGATGATATCTTTTGGTATAACCATGTATATGATGGTGTGCAGATTATTGACTCTTGTGGTGAATTCTCCAATGTACCTCTTCTTGGTACATGTGGTGGAATTAACTACAACCCTATTTTGGCTCGTCGTCGGCTTGGGATCCCCTTAAAGGATAAACCTAACAACATTCGATTGGAAGGTGTATTCTTTCAAGAGGGTAAAGATCCCAAGAACTTGAAGGGAATGATGGTCCGCGCCTGGCGTAAGATTCATAGGAAGGGAAGGAAAGAGCTCGGTCCGAAGAATTGTATTGCTTTGGAACCCTACACCTCTTGGGTGAGGAGGAGAGCGCTTGAGTACCGCATGCCATATGACTATCCGAGACCTATCCCTATGGTTATGGTTGGGCCTTCAACCCTCCCTAACCAAGGAGTAGAGGAGTTGAGAGATGAAGACCGTTCGCGTGCTTGGGTTCGTGAGCGAGAGGAACTACTTCAGCAGCTTAGAGATAAGGATGTTGTGATAGAATTTCTGGAGCATCAGGTTATTGATGAGCCTGATGAAGTGGTTACTTCTCTTCTTCATCAGTCATCCAGGTTTTGGAAGAGGAAGTATGATCGACTCGCCAAGGAGAAGGCCGATATGGAGGCAGCTTATGAGAGAGAGGTGAAGAGGCTTCGTGCAGCTTATCTTCCGATCTCGAGAGCTTTGGACGATTGTTTCTAGGGCTCCATAGATTGTTTATTCTCCTTTCCTCTTGTATTGTATTTGGTTACCAAGATTGTACTTCTCCTGTGGTGTAAAAAAAATTCCAAACATTATTGCTATGAATATTCCATATATGTCTTAAAAGATTAATAATTTTCCAATATTTGCAAATAGATCTCCATAAAGTTCCTCTGATTAAAAATAAATCATATGCACAAACATTGCATGCATCATATGCATAAGTAGGTTTTGTTCAGCTCTGATCAGTGGTCTAACTCTTTGCTCTTCATTTATTTTGAAGACAAGCTGACGCACCGGTATAACACGAGAGTCAATCTCCCGAAGCTGATGGATCATCTAGAGCAAGAGAACCGGGAACTAAAAGAGGAAGTTGCTAGGCCGACTGCCATGATGGAGTCAGTGCTGGCTGCTCAGAGCCAGTCATCTCCAACTCCTGCAACTCCTCCCTAGAGGACTGTCATATCAGAGGTAGCATCCTCAACTGTGTCTGCCACAACAGCTCACTTTGCGCCTAATATGCCAGTCGGGTTCCCCTGGGGGATGCCCGCCAATTTTGTGCCTGAGGGTTTTGCTCCAACTCTCGCCTCTCTGCCGGCATCTAGCCCGGTCCTTTCTGTGCCACTTGCCGTTATGCACACTTTACCCAGAGTCGAAGACACCATCTATCATTCTGAGTCATCTGAGGACCCAGATGTTTATGAGAAGATGGACGCGATGAACGACCAATTCCTTGAGTTGCGCAAGGAACTGAAGACTCTAAGGGGTAAAGACCTCTTTGGTAAAAGTACTGCTGAGTTGTGTCTTGTGCCCAACGTCAAGATCCCTGTTAAATTCAAAGTACCTGACTTTGAGAAATACAAGGGAAACATTTCCCCTCTCAACCATCTTGTGATGTACGCTCGCAAGATGTCAACACAGACAGAGAATGATCAACTTCTTATCCACTACTTCCAGGACAGCTTGCCCGGTGCTGCACTCAGATGGTACATAGGTCTGGATAGTGCGAACATTCGCTCCTTCAATGATCTTGGTGAAGCTTTCGTCAAGCAATACAAGTATAATGTGGATATGGCTCCCGATAGGGACCAGCTGAGGGCAATGTCCCAGAAAGAGAATGAGACTTTCAAAGAGTACGCCCAGAGATGGCGTGAGTTGGCCGCTCAGATTGTGCCACCCTTGGAAGAGAAAGAAATGACAAAGATCTTTTTAAAGACTTTGAGTTCTTTCTATTATGAGAGGATGATTGCTAGTGCTCCCTCGGACTTCACCGAAATAGTGAATATGGGAATGAGGCTAGAGGAAGGAGTCCATGAAGGACGTCTACCCAGAGATGAAGGCTCTTCAGCAAAGTGATATGGGGGCTTTGTGAAGAAGAAAGAGGGAGAGGCACATGTTGTGTCTTCCCATGTTAAGAGAAAACCCTCTGTGAAGAGGAAGATTGCTCGCCCTGCCGTCAGCCAACACCAAGTGGCTCATATAACACCTTCCTTCAGAGAAGTTCAACATTAATAACAACAACAATATCAACAACAACATCATCCACAACAGCAGGCCTACCAGCCTCGAAACAACAATAACACCAGCACCAATTACGATAGGAAGAGGGTCACTTTTGATCCAATTTCAATATATATGATGAACTCTATCCGTCTTTGATAGATAGAAAGTTAATTACTCCACGTGACCCTCCCGCTGTACCGACCAACCCTCAGTGGTGGTACAAGCCAAAATTATATTGTGTGTATCATTCTGGTGCTCCCGGACATGATGTGGAGAATTGCTATCCCCTGAAGACCAAGGTGCAAGACCTTGTTAGAAGTGGGATTTTGTTTTTCGAAGATGTAGGTCCTAACGTCAAGAAGAACCCATTGCCCGAGCATGGGAAAGCTGATGCGAACATGGTTCAGGGTTGCCCTGGCAAATACAAAGTCCTGTATGTTAATGATATCAGGCAATATTTGGTCGAGATGCATAGATTGTTGTATGGATATAGTCATTATGAGCATAACCATGATAGGTTCCAGGTGTACACTGTCAATGAAAGAGGATACCGACAAGTCAGGAAGGACATCCAAGAGATGCTGGATCAGGATATGATCGAGATACTTCAGAATCGCAATGAGGACGAAGTGGATGTTATATCTCCTGTGTTCAGAATACCAGAGCCTGTTGTCGTCAAATATGATGGCAGCAAGAAGAAGGTTTCTCCATCTCTTGTAATCAAGCCAGCGGGCCCTGTCCCGTATTCATCAGATAAAGCAGTGCCTTACAGGTACAATGCAGTTATATTGGAAGATGGGAAGGAGGTGTCATTGCCCTCCACCTCTGTTGTGAGTATCTCAGATGTTAGTGGTATGACCCGCAGTGGTCGTGTTTTCTCGGCGCAGCCAAAACCCCACGAAGATGTCGTGAGAGGAACCGCTATTGTTAATCCTGCCGGTCCTATGGGGACTTCTTCTTCTTCGAATCCGACACTTGTTGTGAAGGGCGTTGACCCTGCCGTTATTGATAAATCTGCTAAAGCTCCTGTCCTAGTTTGCCAGCATGGCATTTTGAAAGAGGACTGTGATGAGATGCTGAGGCTCATCAAGAGGAGCGAGTATAATGTTGTTGATTAGCTGCTACAAACTCCATCAAAGATATCTGTGTTGTATTTGTTGATGAATTCCGAGCCACACCGTGAAGCTTTGCAGAGGGTGTTGGACATGGCATACGTGGATCACGATGTCACTATTGAACAGTTTGATAGCGTTGTTGCAAACATAACTGCTTGTAACAATTTAAGCTTCTGTGATGCTGATCTTCCCGAGGAGGGAAAAAACCATAATTTGGCTCTACACATTTCAATAAACTTCAAGGATGATGCCTTGTCTAATATGTTGGTAGACACAAGATTATCGCTTAATATGTTGCCAAAATCCACTCTGGAAAAACTTTCTTACCAGGGGCCTCCCATGAGGTAGAGTGGAGTGGTAGTGAAATCTTTTGATGGATCACGGAAAACTATGATCGGCGAATTAGAACTCCCGATCAAGGTTGGACCTAGTGATTTCCATATCACTTTCCAGGTCATGGATATACATCCATCATATAGATGTTTTCTTGGCAGACCATGGATTCACGAGGCAGGCGCCGTGACATCCACCCTACACCAGAATTTGAATTTTGTTAAGAATAAGAAGTTGGTGGTGATAGGGGGAGAGAAGGCTCTCTTGGTTATCCATTTATCTTCCTTTTCCTACATACACGCTGAGTATGATGCTGGGACTCCGTTCCAAGCCTTGTCTATTGTTGAGCCTTCAAGGAAAAGACCTTCTTCATTTGCTTCCTACAATGATGCGAAGTTGGCCATTGAGCATGGCGCAACTACTAGTTTAGGACAAATGATCAAGCTGGAAGATAATAAATCTCGGGCTGGCATAGGGTATTCTTCAGGCATTTCCAATGAGCGTGGGTTGTTCTAGAGTGGTGTTTTCATCCACACTGTCAAAGATCAGGAGGCTGCTGCCATAGTAGAAGATGATGAAGAGGAAGATCTTGGCAACTTTGTCATCCCTGGAGAAATCTGCAATAATTGGGTCGTTGTTGATGTTCCAGCAGTTATCCATAAGTCCACGTAATATGTTTATTTTGTTTAAAAATCCTTCTCCCATGCCAAAAGGAGGAGTGATGACATTGTTGGCACATATTAATACAATGATATTCATTCAATAATTACATGTTAAATGTTTGTTTTTCCAAATTTATTTTTGCTTTTTTGCTTTTTGCATGAAATTGGTGATCACCATAAAACCCTAAAAAGAGAATAAAATCAATCTTTTCATCTGTGTAATGATTTTCCTTGTTTGAATTCTGAAATCTCTTTTATACTCAAAATCATTATGCATGTTGATCAAACCCATTGAACATAATGATCCAACACCATCTCCCAACTTTGAGTTCCCTGTATTTGAGGCCGAAGAAGATGATGATGAAGAGATTCCGGATGAGATTACCCGTCTGCTTGAGCACGAGGAGAAGATCATTCAGCCGCATCTTGAGAATCTAGAAACAGTCAACTTAGGGTCTGAAGACTGTGTTTGTGAAGTGAAGATTGGGGCACTCCTTGAAGAGTCTGGCAAGAAGGGGTTGATTGAGTTGCTACGAGAATATGTCGACGTCTTTGCCTGGTCGTACAAAGACATGCCTGGTCTAGATACTGATATCGTGCAACATTTCTTGCCGTTGAAGCCTGAGTGTGTGCCTGTGAAGCAGAAGCTCAGAAGAACTCATCCTGATATGGCAGTGAAGATTAAATAAGAAGTTCAGAAGAAAATTGATGTGGGGTTTCTGGTGACTTCTACATATCCTCAATGGGTGGCCAATATTGTGCCTGTGCCTAAGAAAGATGGAAAAGTCCGAATGTGTGTGGACTATAGAGACTTGAATAAAGATAGTCCGAAAGATGATTTTCCTCTACCACATATTGATATGTTGGTAGATAATACAGCTAAATTCAATGTCTTCTCATTTATGGACGGATTTTCCGGTTATAACCAGATTAAAACGGCACCCGAGGATATGGAGAAGACAACATTCATCACACCTTGGGGAACATTCTGTTATCGAGTGATGCCCTTCGGTTTGAAGAACACTAGAGCCACGTATCAACGAGCTATGACTACCTTGTTTCATGATATGATGCACAAGGAGATCGAGGTGTATGTTAATGATATGATTGCGAAGTCGAAAACGGAAGTTGAACATGTAGAGCACTTGTTGAAGCTTTTTCAGCGTTTGAGGAAGTATAAACTCCGCCTGAATCCGAACAAATGTACATTTGGAGTCCGTTCCGGCAAGTTATTGGGCTTTATTGTCAGTGAAAGAGGTATTGAAGTTGATCCTGCCAAGGTCAAAGCAATACAAGAGATGCTTGTGCCCAAAACTGAGAAGCAAGTCCGAGGTTTTCTTGGCCGCTTGAATTACATTTCCAGATTTATATCCCACATGACTGCCATATGTGCGCCTATATTCAAGCTCCTTCGGAAAGATCAACGTCATGATTGGACCGAGGATTTCCAGAAAGCTTTTGACAGTATCAAAGAGTATCTGTCTGAGCCTCCGATTCTATCTCCGCCTGTCGAAGGGAGACCATTGATTATGTACTTGACAGTGCTCGATGACTCCATGGGTTGTGTATTGGGTCAGCAAGATGAATCGGGGAAGAAAGAGTATGCTATATACTACTTGAGTAAGAAGTTCCTTGATTGTGAGTCTCGGTACTCAATACTTGAGAAGACATGTTGTGTTTTGGCTTGGGCTGCTAAGCGCTTACGCCAATATATGTTGAATCATACGACTTGGTTGATATCCAAAATGGATCCAATCAAGTATATCTTTGAGAAGCCTGCTTTAACTGGGAGGATTGCCCATTGGCAGATGCTGTTGTCTGAGTATGACATTAAGTATCGAGCTCAGAAAGCTATTAAAGGTAGTATCTTGGCTGATCACTTGGCACATCAACCAATTGAGGATTATCAGTCTTTTCAGTACGACTTCCCTGATGAGGAGATTCTGTATTTGAAGATGAAAGATTGTGATGAGCCTACGCTCGATGAAGGGCCAGAGCCTGGTTTCCGATGGGGTATGGTGTTCGATGGCATTGTTAATCAATATGGAAATGGTATTGGGGCAGTGATTATTACTCCTTAAGGCACACATTTTCCTTTTACAACAAGGCTAACTTTCAAATACACGAATAATATGGCGGAGTATGAGGCCTGTATTATGGGTTTGGAAGAGTGTATTGATCTTAGGATCAAGCATCTTGATGTTTATGGTGATTCGGCCCTTGTTTTTAATCAGATTAAGGGTGAATGGGAGATGAATCAGCCTGGCCTCATCCCATACAGAGATTATGCGAGGAGGATTTCAACTTTCTTTACCAAGGTTGACTTTCATCATATTCCTCGAGATGAGAATCGGATGGCAGATGCTCTTGCTATGCTTGCTTCGATGATTGTGGTGAAATATTGGGATGGAGTCCCCAATATCACTGTGATGCGCTTGGATATACCAGCTCATGTATTTGCAGTAGAAGAGGTGAAAGATGATAAGCCTTGGTATTATGATATCAAATATTTTCTTCAAAGTCAGACTTACCCGCCTGGGGCATCTGTTAAAGATAAGAAGACTTTGAGAAGATTATTTGGCAGTTTCTACCTTAATGGTGATGTGCTTTATAAGAGGAATTTAGACATGGTTCTGCTCAGATGCGTGGATAGACACGAAACAGACCTGTTGATGACTGAAGTCCATGAGGGTTCATTTGGTACTAATTCCAATAGACATGCCGTGGCTAAGAAGATGTTGAGAGCAGACTACTATTGGCTGACAATGGAGTCTGACTACTGCAAATATGTGAATAAATGCCATAAGTGTCAGATTTATGCGGATAAGATTCATATTCCCCCGACACTTCTGAATGTTATTTCATCACCATGGCCTTTCTCCATGTGGGGAATTGACATGATTGGCATGATAGAGCCAAAGGCGTCGAACGGTACCGACTTATTCTCGTAGCAATCGATTACTTCACCAAGTGGGTTGAAGCTGCATCATATGCTAATGTGACCAGGAAGGTGGTTGTGAAGTTTATCAAGAATCAACTCATATGTCGATATGGTGTGCCAGATAAGATCATTACTAATAATGGATCTAACTTGCACAACAAGATGATGAAAGAGTTGTGTAGCGAGTTCAAGATTGCGCATCATAATTCTTCTCCCTATAGACCCAAGATGAATGGGGCTGTTGAAGCTGCTAACAAGAACATCAAGAAAATTATCCAGAAAATGGTTGTTACGTACAAAGATTGGCATGAGATGCTGCCATTTGCTTTGCATGGCTATCGTACATCTGTTCGCACTTCAATAGGGGCAACCCCTTTCTCTCTTGTGTATGGCATGGAGGTTGTGCTCCCCGTGGAGGTTGAGATCCCATCAATGAGAGTCTTGATGGAAGCCAAGTTGACTGAAGTTGAATGGATTCAAAGTCGTTATGACCAACTGAATTTGATAGAAGAGAAGAGATTAATTATCATGTGCCATGGTCAGTTATATCAGCAAAGGATGAAGAAAGCCTTTGATAAGAAGCTCAAGCCTCGTGTGTTCCGAGAAGGTGACCTCATGCTCAAGAAAGTTTTGTCTTTCGCGCCCGATTCCAGGGGAAAGTGGACTCCAAACTATGAAGGTCCATATGTTGTTAAGAGAGCCTTTTCAGGCGGTGCTTTGTTACTTACAACTATGGATGGGGAGGATTTCACTCGTCTTGTGAATTCAGATGCAGTCAAGAAATACTTCGCCTAAAAATAAAAACATAATAGCTCGCTAAGTTGAAAACCTGAAAGGGCGGCTTAGGCAAAAATGAGCGTCTCGGTGGATTGAAAACCCGAAAGGGCGGTCCAGGCAAAAGTTAGAGACCTGAAAAAATGAATATATATCCCGCTAGATTGAGTACCTCACCCTGGGGAAATCTAGGAAAAAATTATGGATTTGGCAAGTAACTGCATCCTAACAAGACTTTGTTCTTCAACTGTCATCTATCAAAGATTCTCGCTCAGTCATCGTCAACTGAAGCTTCAAATACATTGGATTTAGAGTTGGTGGAGAAATGGTCATTATGTTCAATGTAGCCTTTTTCCAATATATATCACTAATTTCAAATTTGTAAAGATCCGTGGAGTCTCGCCATTTGCGGACTACCATTCTATCAAATAAATTTGAGCCTTTATCCAATTTTTTGCACTCTTATTTGTTTCTGCTTAACAAATGTTTGCATGTTTTAATTGATAAATATCATTGTTTTAAATAAATAAAGTTTTATAAACTGTTTTCAAACAAAGTGAAAATTCACAATGACTGAAAGGATAAATGGAATGTCTTTAGTGCTCTCCCAAGGATAGTACGATCTCCAAAGGGTAAGACATTTGTTCATACATTCTGGCATGTTTGTATCCCCTTCGTCATCTTTCAGGTTGTCTCCTCAGCGAGCGCAGAAAGAATTGAACATCCTCAACTCCCTAGAGAGTCTGAGTCTAGCATTTGTGTTTCATCAACTATATGGTTGTCATCCCATGCGTGGACTGACCTAAAATCCCTTGTAGATTGATAAAAGTTGATATGCTATCTATTCATGAGGAAGTTTGTCTTTCCCCAGTGAGCGGAAGTTCCCAGCATGAGTAGAAGTCCTCAGCAGGAGTGAGCACATGTTCCCCGCAAAGCTATCTTTCAGATATCTCCTCAGCAGTGGTTGCTTAGAGCAGTTGGTGAAGGGTTTTGTTCCCTGTTTCATCCCTAAGCATAGCATGCGTTGACATAGGATTTGTTTTCTGATCCCCTTAGCCAAAACAATTCCTCCGGAGATACTTGTAGTTATCCCCAACAGGTTGGCTTATAGCTCATCCCCAACAGGGTTGCTCACAGCAGACTGTCCCCAGTTGGATCGCCTACAGCCTATCCCTAGCGGATTTGCCTGATCAGAGCCTGATATTTTGCTTTCCCCTCTGTATTGGGAAGTTTCCTCTAAGTTGAGCTAGTGGTGAAGATGTTGTGGCCTTCCCCAGCGGAGCAAGTGGTTCTTTCTCTCCTCCTAGCAGAGTTTCTCTCCAGCAGATAGAAGTAATGCGTTGATTTTTTGAAACTTCTGTTTGGCGGTTATTCCCCACAGAATTTCATATCATTCCTTGATAAGTTCCCCAATAGAGTTTCTTCTACGACGGATCTTATCCGTGTTGAGCTCCCTAGAAGAGTTCCCTCTACAATGGATTTTATGTCTGTTCAGCAGCAAATCCTTGGCGGTGACTCTATATGTTCCCCGGTTGACGTTGCTTGATCCCAGTTTGACAGTGGTATCCCCTCCATAATGGAATACATTTTCCAGTATTGAGGGATTTTGAGGAATATATGTTGATTCCTTCCCCAGCGGAGCAATTTGTTCCTTCTCCCGGTAGCAGAGATGTCTCTCCAACAATTAGAAGAGAATGTTTGATTGATGAGTTTGTTTGGTGGTTGTGCCCCACAAAATTTCATATTGACCCCTGATAAGATCCTCAGTAGAGTTCTTCTATGTCAGATCTTATTGATATCTCTGCATGTTCCCGAGAATTGTTGGAAGATCCCCAGCGGTTGATAGCTGTGACCTTTGCTTATCTCTAGCAGTGGCCTTTATCCCCGGCAGTGACCCTGCATGATCCCCAGCGGCGGTTTGTTTATCTCCTGGTATTTGATGCTCCCCACCAGATGTGTTTTCTCCTGTGGGCCTGACCTCTCTCTTTTGAGATGTTATACCGGATGTCTGTCCATTGATTCTTGGACCTGTTTGTGTTAGTTATGTCTGTTTGTCAGCATTAATCAGACATAAACCATGCATATACATGCATAATCTTAGCATTCAGATATTCAGGTTGCATTCTTTGCCATATATCTTTGCTTGTTATCTCCTGTTATTGGTGAAATATTATTTCCCAAGCAGATGTTTGTGTCTGATCTCTCCATATAGAGTCAGCCCCATAAGCAGAAAGTGTCTATCTTTCTTCCCATATTCCCCACTGAGTTATGTCCTTGTGGATGATTATTGTTTCAGTTTCCTCCCTAAGTTATGTATTGGGATGGAATTACTCCCCTGAGTTATATCCTCATTGGGTTGAGTCTTGTTTCATTGTGTTTCTCTAGTTTGTTCCTAGATTGACTCCTTTCTTGTTATTCACCTGCAGCTCCCTGTGGTTTAGTTGTTCAATTGCTCAGTAACCGGTAATTGTCCATCTTTCCCCAGTGGATTCTGTGGCCTTCTACCCAGTAACCGGTAGTTGTAAGTCCTATTCATGTGGTTTTCTACCCAGTAGCCGGTAGATGTAATCCCCTCTTTGTTGGTTATCTTTATCCAATATTCGGTACTGATATTCCTTCATTTTTGAGTATTTCACCCAGTAACCAGTGATATATCTCTGGATAATTGCTTGTATTAAGCAATTTATCCCCCGCGAGTCATCTTTCATTTACCTCTTTGTTTGGTAATGATTGTTTCTCCTTTGGATTGATCATCATTTTATACCCAGTAACCGGTATCCCGATGTCCTTTCTTTTCGGTCGATTTATCCTTTATTAACCCAGTAACCGGTTGTGGATAATCTTCCATGCGAGTAGGTTATCTATGTTCTGACGGTAATAGATAATGTATCTCATGCGCTCTTCAGTCAAAGTCTTTTTCTTCCTCAGTCGAGTAAGATTCGGATTTCCTTGTGGAATCGAATGCCCATCCTGTAAATTGAGTTTTCTTTTTAGCCCTCCTTTTTGGATGATGAGTGTCTTTGATATGTTCCCAATTCACGCTTGGTTGGTCACCTATTATATGCCCAGTAACCGGTATCCCTGGTGTTCCTTCCTTCTGCTCCCTATTATGACTTTTTGTCCCCTGTGGAGTCAGAGTTTCCTGAGTTTAGATATACCTTTTTAGGTCCTCCTCGGATGTTTTGGATGATTGATATCCCTCACCCTTATACCGGTCTTAGATATTCTTTCTCCCTGAGTGTGTTGTTCTCTCACCCTTGTACCGGTGTTTTGATCACATGTCTCTGAGTTTATTACCCAGTAACCGGTAATATCTCGTTGTTTCTTCCTCAGTTGAGTCCTTTATGGATTTTCCTCGTCTGAGTCCAAATTTTTATCTAAAGTATCCTTTGTGGATAGTTTTTGCTGTATTGGCATATTCCCCAATACATGCATCTTTGCGTCAGCTCGAGTCTTTCCATTGATTTGTTTTCATGTAACCCCTTCGTGTCTCCCAGCAAGTTTCCAAGTCGTGACCTACTCACGCATTTTACCCTATTTTCCCCAGAGTCTCTGTCCCCATTAGTGAGTGCGTTACTCCTGTGGATTTTTCGGTCTCTTTGATTTCTTTTTCCTTTGTGGCCATATTTCCCCACAGAGTATTATTTTGCATGCATACATCTGCATCATGAGGTCTCTTTGTTATTATTTAAGCCCATTCTACCTCGTCGAGACAAAGATTTTAACCTTCATATCTCCGGCTAGAATGACCTTAAATAGGGGCATCTGTAAGACCCTAATTTTGACCCTAAGATCCCTCATGGCATCATATCATTGCTCATTGCATTGCCTCAATGATCATAGCATGTGTGGCTCCTTAACCCTAGGTTTGGGACTTGTGTGAGTGGTTTGAGACCACCAAGCATGCTTGAATTGTATATTATTGATTTTATTATTTTGTTTTACTAACCAAAAGCACAAAAATATGTCACTAACTTCTTTTGTTTTGAAGCTCAAGTGATCACATGTGCCCTTGCTCCTAGGAGGCTCCTATGCTCATTGAAATGGCTAGATGAAGATGAAAGCAAGCATGACAATGGTTCCCAAAGCTCTCAATCATCATATATGTCTCCCAAGTATCTCAATTTTCCAATTTGATCAATATAAACCAAAGGGTTTGAGGATTGTTTCCCCAGGAAACCCTAATTCAACTGTGTATTGACTGTGCCTTGCTCATGAAGCAACCTCAATCTATGATCAAATATAATCAAGGGAAGTTATTTCATTCATAATTTTATGCATATATTAGCCTATGTGAGTATCCTCAATCATTCATTCATCAAGATTTGAGGTTTGGCCTTGAGAAGTTGACCAGTCAAGTCATCTGACTAATCTGAGATCCACTGAAACCTAACTTTTTATGTGTTTGTCAAATGAAGATGACCCTAAGAGAAACAATATTCTTAAGAACCATATGAACAACTTTCATGTTCATCAAAAATCCATTTGAAACTTGGAATATCATCATTAATTTCAAAATATTATAGGTTATTTTGACTGAAAACCTAATTTTGGGTCAACTTCCCAAGGACCTAACTTCTTCATTTTTTATGATTTTGAGGTGATACCAATTTAATTGGAAAGCTTAAGATGTATATTTCAAATGTTATGTTGGACAAAATTTCATAATCCTAAAAGAAACACATGTGATAATACAAAACATTATAGGTCACTTTGGACCAAAACCATTGAATCTTGAAAAAGTCCAACTTCAAGTGCCCATAACTTTCTCATCAAAAATCCAAATGATGCAAACGTTAAGTCTAAATTTATCATATTTAAAATATATACAACTTTTATGTTTGAGGTGTTTCCATTTGAGGCTTACGTCATTGAAACAGAAGGGCTTGAAGTTGGTCACTTTTGAGAAAAAAAATTCAAAGGGAACTTATACATGTTTTGTACCTCAAACTTCAAGGCCAGTTTTCACAAATTTCCAAACTCCAAATGAATTTTTGTCCAACATAGCTTTTGTTCCTTATGTCAAGACATCATATGCCTATGTTTGGATTTTTTATGTGGGACTTTCGAAGAGATGAATGTGTAGGTCCAAATATGCAATCCACATTGAATCTTCATGCACAAGCCAATGCAACTCAGAATGCACGTCCATTTCAATTTGGTATGATATCAGCTTGCATTTGCACTTGATTTTGGGCCTCACATGCGCCTGTACAGGCCCATGCATGGAGGACCTAAAGCTTCATGCACACGAGTTCTACCTTGCCCTACCTTTAACTCAGCTATAAATACATGCCTTGCCTCATTCAAATTTCAACCTTAAGGCAACCTGAAGCTCTGCAGAAATCAAAACTGAACCATACTCAAAGGAATTCTGATTTTTATTTCTCAATTTCAAACTTGAATTTCAACACAATCAGTTGATTTTCAAGTTTCAATTCCTAAGCCTTGCATCTCTATCATCTCCTGATCAAATTGGAAGCAAGAGTTTGAACGGATCGTGCTGCACAAAGCTGTTCTTCAAAGGTTTATCCTCTAACTGTTTTGATCTATATCTTGCTCCATGATGTGAATTGCTTGTGTTCAAACCGTTTTTTGAAGTCCTCGTGCAAGAGGCAGGCCAGTGGTTGTCTTGATTTCATGTTTTGAAGCTTTTCAGTTTGCATACCTGGATGTTCAAACTCAGATTTCTCACTTGATAGAGATCTTGAGGACAATCCAAGGTTACAGGGGTGATGTACATCACCCCAGCTTCATTTTGGTACCTGGCTCGTGTGTTTTGGTTGAGGTTCAAAAACCTGCAACTGGTGGCAGGAGTTGGTTGGTCCACCAGAGAAGATGGTGGTTTCCACCACCATCCCCACGTGGATAAGTCTGAGCTATTGGATGATGTTTAAATGATCTAATCTTGGCCATGCATTCTATTGACTTTTTTAATTCCATTTGTGGCGTGTTGGACTAAGGCTCATGGTACACCACCACTTCTGAACCGCTTGATGTGTCCACGTCAATTAATGGAGTGGATCCAGCGCTCCTGGATTTTTGGCATTTTCTAATTTCTGTTTTATTTTCTTTTATTCCTTTTTATTTCAAAAATTCATAACTATTTTATTTGGAATCACAAAAATATGAGACCAACACTAAAAATTTTCTTGAAAAATCTAGTTTCATAATCTGGTTTTTAATTATTTTTGTGACTCCATTTAATATTTTTTGTGAAATATTTTGTTTTTGATAGTTTTTAATTCATTTTAAATACTTTTTGATATCCAAAAATTCCAAAAATATTTTCTTAACACATATGGATCATGATAAGTCTATGAAAAATATTCTCATCAATTTCTTAATTGATTTGAGATTTTTTTGAGATTTTAATTCATTTGTGTTATATTTTTTTATTTATAATTGATTTTAAATAGTTTCTGTTTCCAAAAAATGTTGAGAAAATTTGTCAAACCTTTGTTTGACCATGTTAGACCTATGATGATTCAATTGGACTTGTTGAAGTTGATTTGAATTGAATTTGAGGTTTGACCATATTTTAACCATTTTAATTTTGCATTTATTTTAATTTCAAAAATACCAAAAAATATGTTTGACTTTGTTGACCTCTAATCTTCATTTCTATTCTGTTTTACATTGGTTGATGATGATTTGATTCACATTTGATCATTGTGTTTTGATTATGTCATTTGAATTCTCATTTTGTCCATTTCATTTCATCTTCATCTTCTTCTTCTTTTTATTTTGGCCAATGAGTTAATGATTTATGGTTAGTCTTGACATATGAGAGGCTTAACCTTATTTGATCCAAATTAAACTCAACTTGATCAAAGATCAAGTGAGTTGCTTTGTGTCCAAAATAGGTTGCTTCTTGGTCAAGCAAAAAACCTAAAATCCATACAAGGCATTTCTTCTTTTCTTTTGGCATGGCAAGTTGTAGGAGCTTGGCTTACTAGTCATGATCTCTAACTTGTGTTTGTTTGCCTATAGTTTTATTGACCGGCCTCGGATAGGTGTGACTACTACATTAGTCCACTTACGATTGCTTAACATATCGCTAAATTGTCTTATGACACACTAACATTAACCACTAATTACTAACTTTAATTCAAGCATTTAATTTCTTGCAATTTACTTTAATGCAATTTACTTTAATGCAATTTACTTTCTTGCTCATTTATTCATATTGCCTTTTCCCTTTGCTCACTTGAGCTCATATTTTATGTTTATGCCATTTTCCTTTTGCTCACTTGAGCACATTATTGTAAATAAATATATTGTTGCTTTGTGCTTGTTTTGTCTTTGTTTGTGTGAACCCAATGCAAAAAGGAGAAAGGACTTAGAATTAGGACCTTACCCATGCTTAAAGGAGTTCAAGAGCAACTAGGCCTCATGCCTTTAGAATGCTAAAATTGTTCAAGAGCAACTAGGCCTCATGCCTTTAGAATGCTAAATCTTAAAAGTTGACTTCAAAGGACCCCTAATCTAAACTCATTCTTTGTCCATTCCTCTTATTGTATTGTGAACTTTTTGATTGTTTGTTCTTGTGTGATAGGGATTCTAAACTTGAGATAGTAAGAAGTACCATTGTCATGAATAGCCAAGTTAAGAGAGACAAGCCAAATGGAGATCCTAGGAGCTTGAATGAATGTTTGTTTGATTGCTTGAGTTAATTGCTAAGTCCAAAGGAAAAGAGCATCTTGAATCATCTTTATGATCTCAAGAGAAGGAACTCCAAGGGTTTTATCTCTTCTCTTATCTTTGCATGTTTAGGACTAGCCTTTCTCTTATTCTCTCCACTCTAACCCAAGCCAAACTCATTTTGTGCAAACATTGACATTATTTTTTTTCAAAACTAGAAACCTAGGCCTTAGGCCTTTGATTTTTCAAACTCTTTTCACTAATACTTATTTAAATGAACCTTAAGTTAACTTTGACCTCATTTTGTGAATACTTCTAATTTGTAAATACAACTCACTTCAAGTTGTTTTTGTAGTTCCAATGGCCACCTTTGTTAAAACCTTTTTTTCATAAACATTAGCCATAGGTTTGAGTTATCATAGTGGTTGATGTAAACCTCACTTTATCCTTAGTGATTGGACTATAAGTCTTTCATACTTATTATAGGGTGGATCCCTCACTAGTATGTTGAAGCTCTCCTCATATGGTGGATTGCTGGTTTAGGTTGAGTTTTCTCCCTTTGATAACAAAAGACCTTAAGGCTTTTGATAAAATCAATTCACCAATCTTTTGAGATTTTTACCCCGAACTACGAGGTTTTGATCCTACCTTTGTGATGGTACGTAGGCAATGGGTTTATCCATTCAAACAACAAAATTGTAAATATGTATATTCTTTTCTCATCCCCCCCAATCTTGTTTACACAAATGTTTTCACAGATACCAACCTATAATACATCTTTGCAAAAAGGGCTCCCTTAGAGTACTAAGGAAGTTTTGGGTGCTTAAAACCTTCCCATTTCATAACCAACCCCCTTACCCAGATCTCTGACATTTTTATTAGTTTTTGATTTGATAAAACTTCTTACTTGGTTTTTGTTCGCTTTCTAACCTTTCCTTTGGATAAATAGAAGTGCGGTGGCGACTCGAATTGTATGCTTACTTTTGATTTAGTCAATAAATCTAAAGGTAACGAATACCCCACTATAGTGTGATAATGTGTTAACCATGGTGTCGTGACATCGTGTACGACATCCAGGATCTGCATACCAGAATTTCACATATGCATTCATTCATGCATCATTCATACACATCATGCATTCATGGTAACACTTTATCATAAGCATCATGGATTCAAAGTTGTTGGATCACAAAAAATTGGTTTTGCTTGAGGTTTGTGACATTTTCTCATCATTGACATCAAAACCCTAATTTCTTGATCTATGATTTTTGGTTCAAGGAGACCATATAACATGACATCAAAACATTAATTCTTGGCTTTGTTCCTCTGGATCTTGTGATTAACTCTTGAGCATTACCTTGGACTTGAAACCATATTTTCTTGGTCTTTGGGACATGGATTCAAGGAGATCACAACTTGGCATTCATATGGGCATCAAAACCCTAACTTTTGATTATGCTACTATGGAACTTTGTGATTAACCTTTTGAACATTGGTTTGATCATCTAAACCCTCATTGTGGGCCCATGTGTTGGGATATTGATTGTGGAACTTCATGCTTTGTTTGAAAACCTTGATTAGGGAGTATGCATCATGAAACCCTAATCTAGGATGTTTGGTACTTGTGTTTCATTTGAGGTTGACTTTTGATCATGGGATTGAATGAAACCCTAGCTCATTGGAAAGAGGTTCTTGACCATGTTGTCCTACATATTTACATCTAACCTACATGTCCATTCATATGGTGTTTTCAAGCTTTTAAGTTTTGATTCATGGTCTTTGAATCCATTCATATGGTGTTGTCAAGATCATTAGTCCAGATTCATTTTTTTGATTCATTGCAATTCATACAAATCCATTCAAATATCATTTTCATTTACACTTTCATTCATTTCCTTACATATTATCCATGTGCATACAAAACCATAAAATTGCATTTTTTGCCAAATTTGTTATAGTTGACTTTTTAGTCAACCGGTTGACCAAAGTCAACTGACTTTTCCTTGACCCCTAAACCTATTTCCATTCATTCTACCAAAGGTCATCACTAAAGTCCTTGTTTTATTGGTTTTTTTATGACTAAGGGACTTGGTCCATTTCTTGGTCTGTTTCTAGGTCAAACCACCATTTGGACTAAGAAATCAGGTTCATGGCCAGGCCCATGACCAGGTCCATTTCTTTGTCAGACCACCATTTGGACCAAGAAATCAGGTTCATGACCAGGTCCATTTCTTGGTCAGACCGGGTCATAGACCTACCAGACCATTTTTTAACCTTATTCCATTTTTGGGGTTAGGGTGTTACAAAGTTGATGCCTTCATGCCCCTAGGACACACCATTTTGACTGGCGTGTATATGGAAAAGTAAGCCAGCGCGCCATAGGTTATGGCGCATTATTGTTAGTCGAGACACACATTTCACCTTTCGTTCGGTGAATCTACCATCACACTAGAGGACCCGTACATGTTGTTGGGTTTATCTATTGAAGGTAGGACTGTTAATGGTATAGTTAACCAAGATAATGCAATATGTGAACCAACTTTTGGGTGCTCCTTTGTTTGAAGACACGACAAGGGGTCAAGGTATTAATCTAAAGTATCTTAAACAACATTGTTCAAATATGATATTAATCAAAGATTCTACCAAGGATGAAAAAATAATTAAAACTCAGTATTATATTATGTTACTATTTGTTAATTTTTTATTTCCTGAAACTACTAGTAATATTGTCAATATTATGTATTTACCTTTGTTAAGAAACATATATAAAATATGAACATATAGTTCGGATTCAGCTATTTTATCTCATCTATATAGTTCTTTGTGTAAAAACGCACAAAAGGATGTTTGTTCGTTTTATTCTTGCGCTTTTTTGCTCCAACACGGGGTTGGTCGAGAATGTCGTCACTTATCCCTGTGAACGAGAACAACTTCACATTCCTCTATGCAACAAAGTAAGTTTATCTCATTATTTCCACTTATTTACTTTATACTATAACTAACTGTAAATAATTTATTTTCACTCTTTTCGGTTTAGGTGGTATGTTCTAGGGATGAACTATAACAAATGTCCCAAACACGCTATAAAGTTCTATCGAAATCTTATAGATACCTTGGACCAGACGATGTATTACAACTAAACAACTTATCATCTCGTTCATTTAGTTTTAATGTTACTAATTTACAAATCTTCTAATAGTGTATTTTTCCTCTATATTTTATCCGGAGGCCGTATTTGGGTCTCAACCATGAGATTAACCTCGAGGATGCTACAGTTTGGACTGCAAAAACAACAATCAACAGGTTCACTACTATGGAGATGCACCAGAGTGACCGTGTTAAACCATAGTTTGACATGCAACAACAAACCTCAGACCTCCCGACATGTTTGAGATAATGGCATCAACTAAGAGTTAATGCCCAATGGAATTATTCCGATTGGAAAAAGTTTGCTAGGGAGGCATGTCGTCAATGGAAGCACCGATATCAACGGGTCATAAACGAACTTATCATGCAGAATGCTAGACCAACTCAAAATTAGATGAATTAGTATAAGTCAGTTACAATGACACAATTTGTGTGACCTGAGATATTTGATCGACCCACGCCAACGAGCTTCATCATCATACGCTCTACAACGAACCCCCTCCCGACAACCAACCCTCGCCCAACAACCAACACCACAACATTACCAAACCCGACAACATTCTCAACCCACCCAAATCCAACAACCAAACCCATAACATCACCATACTAGATACATCCAACAACCAATCGAACATGATTACAAACACGCATACACCCAACAACCAATCGAACATGATTACAAACCCACATACACCCAATCCCGCAATCAATTCATGCCACACTAAACACAAAACTAAGAGCATGATCTATACCACAAACAATCATATGTCGCCACCACATCTTACTATAGCCCCGATTAGGCATATGACTCCACCTCATTCTACCATAGCACCCAACCAATGTACACTCAAACATCACACCACTGAAGCACCCAAACATCACATCGCCAAAACACCCAACCAATCCATGCCTTTCAAACACCACAAAAATCATTGCTCAATTTCCAAAACGATTCAATATCCCAATTCAACCAACTAGCCTGTCCATATGTAACCCAACCAACGTGACCCAACTATGACAACATGAGCACTGAACTCAATTACGACAACGCCGACTACTATGGAGATATGATCAGAGATTTGTTAGATGACACTAATATCCCAGGAACCTCGCACAACCACCTTTGGCTCAGGTGAATACTAGGAGACCCCAAACACCTCAGAGAAATCACGGGAGACCTCGAAGACAAACAAATGTGTCAGGGTGTGGAACTGGTGGGAATGGATTATTAAATTTCTCTTCAATCGTTGTGTAATTCTATTTGATGGAATAATATTATAATTTATTTTTTTATTAAACATTTTATTTATAATTATTTTGTTGTTAAAATAATTATAAAAAAAACACATGAACCATTGACAATGGCGCATGCTCCTAAAGATTACATGCATCCGCCATAAGGTGTGGCATGACACGTGACAATCCACCATAGTCATTAGTGTCTCAGACTAAAAAGTGAGTGCATACACCATATATACTGAAGTATTTTCTTGAGGATGGATTTTTTTTATTTAAAAGATGATTAATTTGAGTTTTTCTAAAAAAAATAACTATTTGAAGATTTTTTTGAAAAATATGATTATTTTTATAATAAAAAATTTGCTCAATGGGTATAAAAACAATCTTATTTTTCAATAATCATATTGAGATTTTATTCTATAGAAAATAGCTTGTTGATTTGTGTACAGTTTTCTTGTCAGTGTGCGATAAACAAAAGCAGGCACACATGTTTGACTAATATCTATTTGACAATAATGTCAAATTGAATAATGGACCACAATAACCTTTTTCTTCCAGGAATCTAAGTTTTGATTTTGGTCTTATTTTAGAAGGGTGTTATGGTAAATTGATTCTCTCGAACTTTATTCCTTGCCAACCACCTAAGAATATGCCAAAGTTGTTGATTATAAATAAAAACCAAAAATTAATAAAATGCCAAAAATAATAAAATAATAACAACAGAATTATTACTACCACCGACAAAATTCCAAATAAGACTAGATGACAACAAATAAATAACAACCGATACGCCATGGTTACAATTTTATTTTTGGACAGAAAAAGCTTATTTTAGTACAGATGTTTTTGTGTGAGAAAAATTATTTTCATGTATTTTTGTGTGAATATTTCTGCAGTACAATTAGAAAATCGACTATTTTGTTACTATTGAACATTTAAAATTTATTAACTAAAGACTGCTATTGAAAATAACCTGATAAAGAAAATATATAGCAAAATAAAAAAAAATATTACTATTTTTTATGTCTTGTGACGCGTGTATTTGTTTTTAAGTTATTTGATAGAAAATCTAATCTTGCCAAAACATCAAAAATAAAATAAAGAAACGTCTTAAAAGTCAAAAAATTTAATAGTTGGTATATCAATTTCTTCCATATGTTTTCTTGGTACAGAAAACCCTTCAATTTTGTATGTTACCATAAAAGCTCTGTAGTATTTTTAGATCACTTTCCACATTAAAACAATAAAAGAGTTTAAGCATAAATAAAGGACTACATAATAGAATTAGGAGTAGTAGGAGAATAATCAATATTTCAATAAATGTATATTAACACGATAAACATAATAATCAAGAGTGCTCACACAAGAACCATTTAACCAGTATTACCTCCGTATTATATTATAAATTTAGAAAAATATTTTCTATCATAATATAATAATTCATTTTATAATATTAATAATTTATTAGTAATATTATTTTATTTATTATATTTTTAAATATTTATTATTCTTTCTCTTTTTAATTATATCGATTTATCTTTTCAATATTATTAACAAACGGTAATTTTATAAAATCTTTCATAATTTCTATTTTTCATATCATAATTATTATATTTTTTTAATATATATGAAAAATAAAAAACGATTTATAATAAAAAATTAGACGGACTATTTTTTTTAATGTCATTCGAATGAAATTGAAGAAAATGACTAACATAAAATAATTTATTAATATTAAATAATTAATACAATTTTTTTTCTAATTAAAAATCAATATGAATTTCAAACTTAAGATAAGAGATAAAAAGACTTGTATATCTTAAAAGAAAGAGTAATAAAACCCTAACAATTATAAATAGTTTACCACATATCTTTTAAAAGTACATTCAAATTATATATATATATATATATATATATATATATATATATATATATATATATATATATATATATATATATATATATATATATATATATATATATATATATATATGATGTCAAATTATAAATATCAATTTATCGAGTTAAATAGGATTATTATAAACAATTAAGTTTTTTTTAATGTGTTTAATACATAAAAATACATAATTACTAGGATTAAATTTTGCATAAATATATGATAATAATTATTTTATTAATATTTATTGATAATATATTTTTTAAAAGATAAAATTAAAATGAGGGCATGCTATCCTAATCCAAAATATAAAAGACATTAGTAAAATCCAAAAAATATTTAATTTCTTTGTTTGCATTTACCTCAGTTCAATAATCCAACATAACTTTTAAAATTTTAAATTATATTAGTGTATATTTGGTTTCGTGTCTAAAACACCCAAAATTAATTTTGAATACGTAAAATTTATTTTTATGTTTTATTTTTCTCAAATAAAATTGATTATGATTTTAGAATTAATTTTATCAAGTTAATTTAATAATGATTTTTAACTGAAATTTATTGTTTAATTTGTATTTGTAAAAAATATATTTAAATATAAATTATTTTATTTTAATTCACTTTTAGATAATCAATTTTTCATAATCAATTTACTTAATATAAACACAGGCTCAATTTTTTTTCTACCGCTAGTCAAAACGGTTAGAATTCCATAAACATATTTATGTATTTAATAAACTTAAATTGAATTGATTTTTTATTTTTAATAAAAGAAATTATTGCTTTATTCAATATTTTAATTGAAATTGATTGATTGATTAACATTGATACGAATCAAAAAAAGTAGTCTAAAAGGACTTAACACTTTGCCTCTCGGAAGCCTCCCTCTTGTACCTAACTTAGTGTTGAGGGATACACCAAACCAAACTTATTTAATACAATGACCAAAACTATTGTTAATTATACAAAAATGGATTCTTCTACCGTCCTACCAAATACTTATTATATAGAATTACGTTCCTAAAAACTCCCACTTGTCCTTTTTATGTCAATTCTGTAGTCACTTCATTTTTATGTCACATAATTAGTGTAAGGTAAGTAATTATGCCATGCCATTTTCAAACTCTTTGTTTTACATTATAACATGACGTTTTTCATACTTACTTCTTCACGGTGTAGACCTACTATTCTATTCTCGTTATGTCTTGTACTTCCAAATTGTAGAGGATCTAACTGCTAATTAATGAGATTTATGTTTATCAAACTACTAGTATAAGTTTTTGAAAAATGCTATTCAGACACCAAACTATACACTACACCGTATTTTACTGTTCACCATACAATACGGTGAACAGTAAAATATTATAATAATAAAATATTATTTTATAAAAATATATAAAAAAATTATTTTTTTTATTTTTTTATTTAAAAATACCGTGTGATTAACCAACTTTATAACTTCATTAACCAATATTTAATATTTTATTAAGCAACTTTGTTTTATAATTAAAAATTATTTTTATAACTTCATAACTTCGTTAACCAACTTTATAACTTCGTTAACCAACTTTTTACCTTTCATTAACCAATTTTATTTTAATATATAAGTCACTGTTCATGAACCGTACATAGACACTGTTCACATGAGTACTGTTCATGCGCACACACTGTTCACATGGTACTGTTGATGAGTTTTAAAGCATGTAGCTTCTGTTTGATGTGCCGATTGTGGAGGGGTTTCAGGTCGACACATAGAATAAGTTTTTCTTCTATGAGTAGACACATGACCTATATAGGTTGACACATGCTTCGAAAGTGTCGATACATGACTTACATAGGTCACCATATATGATGCATTTTTCCAAAAAATCATGATTTTTTCAAAGTTTTTGCATAGCTTTTGCCTCCAACTTGCATACATATAAATAATTCATAAATGCATCATTTAAACATGCAAAACCAGGAATATACAAAGAGTTGTATTCATCTTAAACCTATGTTCTATGCATACATACAAACAAGTTACACATAATCATTTTTTGTTTGGGTGCCATCTAGAATTAGAGTTGATAACGTCCAATTTAGGTTGTTGAATTGTAAATTGGGTTGGGAATCTTTCGGGGTTTCAAATAAGAAAACCAAGATGGGTTTTTCCTTAAAGATCAATTGGTGATTTGCAGGTTCTGGACAAGATTACGCAAGTTGGATTCGACCGAGTGAAAGCTTCAAATAAATGTGGGTTCAGTTGAAGGAGTAACGGTAACTGGAGGATCATCTTGGTAAATCATGGGTGACAACAACTCACAATTTGGATTCGATCGAGTGAAAGCTTTGAAGAATGAAGTTTCTTGCAAAGGAATAGTGTGAGACTATGGATCAAAATGGTATTGTTAGGTGACTTGATCAAGCTCATATTAAGGGAAGAGAGCAAGTTAGTGTAAACATAAAACATAGGGTTTTTAGAGTTGGATTTCTACTTTTATCTTGTAAACAATATTTTGCAAAGTAAGGTTGATTATCTCAATTCCATTTGGAATTCGGGTAAGACATAGTCATAGTGAGGCCGATTAGTGAACTGTCTAAACAAATCCTTGTAAACTCTCTCTCTCTCTCTCTCTCTCTCTCTCTCTCTCTATATATATATATATATATATATATATATATATATATATATATATATATATATATATATATATATATATATATATATATATATATATATATATATATATATATATATATATATATATTACTTTTCATTTGCAAATTGTTGAATTCGTAGATTATGCGATCAATACGTTTGGTTAAACTTTTGTTGATAACATTTTGAAAACAGTTTTGTTGTGTTGATTATAATCCATTAGATTGTAGTTGTTTTTTCAAATCAAAAAAATTATAGAAAATTCTAAATGAAATTGATTGCACACAAGGTGTTCGATAATTTATCTCAATTAAGTTTTTGTGTATTCTGTCATTGGAAATAACCTCCATCTTTAGCTATATCATTTAAACGATTGTTTTTAAACATATTAATTGATTTGTATATCATTATCATTAATTTGTTTTCATATACACATATTTGAGCTTCTCGGTAGAGGTTCAGTTTAAACAATTCGATCCAGGTCACTTCCGTTAGCCGTTAAATTTTTCAAAACAGTTTTTGTAAAGTTTTTTTAAACTTGGGATCTATTCAACCCCTCTAGATAAGTCACCTTCGTCTAACATCGTGAACCTAACTTTATAACCTTCTGATGGATTGAACCCTCGCGTGGTGGATTTACAATCCAGTGCCTTGATCCATTTGGCTACATTCGCCCCTACCCAAGCAAGATCTAGATGAATCCATATCTTTATCTGTATCCACAAAGATGCTTATCTATATGGATACAAATCTATCTATGATTAATCTAGATTATCCTCTATCCGAATAAATATTTTCCTTATGAGTGATGCGTTACCAAGCTTTTCTCTAATAGGGGCTTGAATGTTGTTTCTTGTTTGGGTTGAGCGTCCTCCCTAGACAATTCAAGTGGAGAACTAAACCAACAGTGCTACAATTCAACAGAAAAAGTAGTATAATATATATATATATATAAATATATATATATATATATATATATATATATATATATAGAGAGAGAGAGAGAGAGAAAGAGAGAGAGAGAGAGAGAGAGAGAGAGAGACTTAACACTACAACTAATAGCCTTAAGACTGTTGCAATTGGTACAACAATTTCTGAAGAGAGGTGACTAAAACATCTGAAACAACAAATGCTTAAGCTAATGATAAAGACAATAAGACTTTCTGGCCAACTCCAATTAATTGATCATTAACGATATTGTGGAAATATTGTGTATACCCATATATATAAACAAAAACATAATCACCTTAATAATAAACCAGATTCAAGCAAGTCCTCAATCAATGAAAGAGAAATGATTATGGATACTGATTCTGCCTTGTAGCTTTGAGTTTGGACGTCTTTCAGCTCTCACGATTCAGCTGCTATTGAATCTGCGTAAGGAAAGAATAACGAAAAGGTGCTTTATTTCCTATTAAGGAATGAGCGAATGTTGCAGTTTTTCTGCAATACCTCATCGTAACAAACCAGTTGTTATGATCGATGCCTTCACATTTGTGTTGTTGAGTATAAGATGGTTTGTAAAAAATAAATGAATTTACTCAACTATTTATCTAATTATTTTGACTCAATTTGATTATATGTCTATGAATTTTGACTTAATTAATAGAGTAATTGAGAAGAATTGTCCCTTTAATATAGGTGATAGAGTTAATGTACAAAATAATTCAATTAGGGAGTTTCTTATCATATCTTATGAGATGGAAAAATACCCTATAGAAAATCTAAAATGCCTATTTATTTTTGGAGATGTATCTCCGGACGCATCTTGTCTTAAATCTAAATATTAATTGTTTCGAAGATACATCTCTAAAATATTTTAAAACATATACCAAAAATTCCACTCTTAAAGGTATTTTACGTGTTTGTTGTTCCGAAGATGCATCTTCGTTTAGGTTTTACGAAGATGCATCTTTATACCCTCTCAGAACAATGCAGATTAAGTTTGTTTTATGATTTACGCAGCTAAAAGTGATGATTTATAAACGTTAAGAACCCTGTTATGCGATGAGATTTAAACCATACAATCGAAATGAAAAAAATGACATATATAAATCCAGATGGTCCATAAAATGACATATATAAATAAATTCGAAATACACGATAAATTAGAATGAAGTGAAAATAAAATATATTCCATAATGAATCCATAATACAACTACTATATACTACTGCACTATTGTGCATGTCGGATTCCATCTCCTCTGACTCCTAGACCTTCAATACCTCGTATCCTATGGCGTTGTCTCTAGTACATCAATGTCTATCGTGCCTCTGTCTTGATGGCATCTAGGATCTGTCTCATATCATACCCATCAGAGAAGATACCTCTGTCAATGCATGTCTGCACAGTCTCAAATATGCGAAGACATTTAGGCAAGGCATCATGAGCATAATCGAACTGAGTTTGTTCCACCTCTAGTATCTCCTGATGAGCCAGCCTCGGTGGATCTTCTGAAGCAGTTTGCACTATATACGAATGTGACACCCTGAAGAACCACTTGATGTATCTGTCGACGTAGCTCCTATCGCTCTTAGTTATGGTACTTTTTGCCTCATCCGGTACCATATGACTAAGATAATCATTAAATATGGCATCCATATCTCTATGTGTCATAGCAGGAGGAGCAAAGACAATAGGGTGTTTAGGAATGGTCTGAGTATAGCCGAACTATAGCATCATACGCTCAAGCAGATGAGGAGCAATGGGACGTGATTCATAAGTCAACCATCATGAGTATAGCACTATGTTGTCAAATGGCTACGTTTTATGGTGATTGTAACACCCCTTTTTATACCCCAAAATACTTAACATATAATCAGAGTGAATAAGCACGCATATAAACAAAAGGGCGTCACATCGACGTTTTCAAAAACTAAAAGCTTTCAAAAACCAACATCAATCATCATCAATATACAAATACACCTGGTCATTTAAAATAAAACATTTCAATTATCATGAGTATACAAGAATATGCGTTCGCGGCGGAAAATAATGAATACTCATGTGTTTCGTAAAATGATTCATGTCCCATACCATGATCATCTCTCAATAATCTCTTCAAGATAAAATAAAACCATATCCAGAATATTTGGCACTATGGCCTCTCAAACAGCAAATTTCAATTAAACATGCTCACAAGTAATAACATAATACATATCCAAATAAGATATGAGTGCAATACTACTAATCTACCTAGTGTTACATGACTAGAGCATTGACTCACTACCTAGTATCTAAATCAAAACACGGAAACTCTCCGGCTAAATCTCGAATGAGCTACCTTCCACTTACGTCATCAATACTACTCTTGAGTATCTGCACGATGCCCATGTAAAGGCAACATTCAAATAGAAGGGTGAGAATTCGAATCATTATGAAGAAGTATAATAAAGCACAATGATTAAATCAACAATTAAAGGAATTCACCACACCTTGTATAACCATGTAAATAATACTAACCAATATTTATTTCACATGTTTCAAGCATCCATCAAAACTCAAGGAGTATAATATTAAAATCCAATGCTACATTCCCAAATATACACGTAACTATAATTATCACATAATCACATATTTTACCAAGTTATGTATCCAAACATCACCAAATTCAATTACCATATCTCATACACACATAACAATCACATCAATGCATATATTCAATTATCACATAACTCTAATGTGACTCAATGCAAGACATGTGACTCTATGCATGTGGTACCGCAATGTGAACCCAACGCACCGCTTTCCGATTCAATATCTAGAATCCAAGCCACGCTTCCGATCCAGACAAGATCAAAGCCACTATGCCTATTTCCAATTAAGGATCAACGTCTTCTACGCCTATTTCCATTCAAGGATCAACGTCTATTACCATGTGAACCCACAGTTTCACCGCTTCCACCATAAAGTCGACCATGCCATGAATGAATGTACACATACCAATAATATATTCAATTAAGATCATCTCTACCATCTTAACATTCCACATATAACCATAATTCAACTCTATGAATTATCCACCAATTGTACGTATACACATTCATAACAAATATACTATTCACATATATAGGCTAATTATCAAACATGCACACTTAGATTTTATTTCAAAATGGTTACAGCTTTTAAAAGTTCTCAATTTTCCCTTTTTCAACAGTGGTAACCGGTTAACGCTTTTGGGGTAACCGGTTAACACGAAAACAGAATTCAATTTCTGGGCAAATTTTTATATACGTAACCGGTTAACGCTTTTGGAGTAACCGGTTAACACAAAAACAGAATTCAATTTCTGGGCAGATTTTTAGCATGTAACCGGTTAACACTTTTGGAGTAACCGGTTACTCAGTGTAAACTCTGAATTTTTCTGAACGTTACAATTACTGTACTGAAATTTAATAAACTAAGTAGCTTCTCAATCTATCCCTCAATTTCACCCATATATCAATTCCAAACGCAATTAATCATCACAAATCAAAGATTACTCATCAAAACCTAACCGTTTCAAAACCATCAAAATTAGGGATTTTAACCTAAACATATTTCTACCCATTGATCCAATTATACTAACCCATAATAATAAGGATTCTCCCCCTTACCTCTTCAATTCTTTGGAAATCCTAGCTTCTCCCTTGTTCTTCCCCTCTTCTCCTTACTTTTTCCTCTTTTCTTTCTCTGTTGCCTTGAAAATGACCCAGTGAGTGCTACTTCTCACTCTCCTCACCCCTTACTATTCTAGTATTATATTTGGGCTTAAGGAATTGATACCTCTAATTTAATTATTAGGCCCAATAAGACATAGTATTATAATGTCTCTATTTAGTTCAAATAAATTAAACCAACACAATATACACACCAAGTCAATTAATATAATCAATTATTATATTAACTAACAACCAATTAATTAATTAACACTCCAAATAAATAAAATAAAATATAATAATAATATAAGAAATAAATACTAAAAATAAATGGGTTGTTACAGTGATCGACATAGTTGTTGAAGTGCATGTCCTCGACAACCAAGCGGTCAAGTAGACCAAACAAGCAGCTCCGTAGTTATACTCATGGTACGTTCCCTATTTAGTCCTCTAACAACTTCGAGTATAAGTAGACCAAACAAGCAGCTCCCTAGTTATACTCATGGATGCGCTCGAAGTCCTTGAAGTACCGTAGGTAGATGACATCCACACAAGTGACACTCTTGTCCATAAAAATTATAGTGTCAACCAAATATAGAAGGTATGCTCTCATAGCATACACTATATGGATCCCCACCTGCTCGTTATCACCTATATCATGCTCTGCTCTAACAACCTCATTTATATATACCTTTTTCAGGAATTCAAACTAGCATGTTCCCCTCTGGTTTTTTCAAACTCCTTCATGGCAGCCTATGAGTCAACTCCCAGATAGTCTACCATTCTTGAGTGCCTCTCCTTTGATAATCCTCAAATGATCTAGAAGTTTCCCCCTTATCGGAAGATGCAGCAAACACGACACATCGTCGAGTGTGATAGACATCTCACTAAGCGGTAGATGAAATGATGAGGTCTTAGTGTGCCATCTCTTTACGAATGCATTAAGCATCCCTTGGTTGACCGTAATATAATCGATCATGCACAAGTCCTTCATCTCAATTAGGGACAAAACATCCTGAAACTACTCCTCATTTGGATGAGGCAAGCCAATAATCTTTTTCCCATGGTTAATAATCTTCAGTGGATCACGATCCTGCAGAAAAATAAATCTATGTCAGAAACATGTAATATAATAATAAACATAAATTAAAAAAATGAATCCAATTAATTTTACCTCTCCGTCCAAGATATGTCTGACAACATGGTCTGGATACAGAGGCAACATTGATAACTCTACGAGGCCTCCTTAAAATTCTTGATGTGGCTCTATCTCATCATACACAACAACCTCATCATTCGGAGGTGGCACTGGCTCATCAGCCTCAGCAGCCGGAGGTGGAACTGACTCAGAAGCATCATTAATTGGAGGTGGCACTGGTGCCTCAGGTACCACCGGTGACTGGGGTGTCTCTAGCGCTTGAATAGGTGAAACTTGTCGCCTGCAAGAGTATGAAGAGAGTGATGCATCGGTAGGTGAAACATGTCTCTTACGGGAAGAAGAAGAAGATGGAGAAGCATGAGCCATAGAAGTAGATACCTCTACATGGCTAGAGTGGATATGAGTCTCTGAAACCTGACTCTTCTCCCCACGCACTGATACATGTTGTGCAATCCTCCTGTGCCTCAGCCTATCGTGTATATCAACCATAATGCATGTAAGTAAACTAGACAATTAGTATAAGTAACACTACAAGTAAGAAATTTTATAAAAAAAAACAAATTGATAATTTTCGGAGATGCATCTCCGATTACTTGGAACTAAACGTTGAAAAATTCCGTAGATGCATCTCCGGATATTTCTACAACTCTTCAGGTCTGTCAATGGCAGCAAAGTAGACATACAAACCCCAAAAATAACAACCTGATCTTCATTTTCAACCAGCAAACATGTTTTACAGTATATATAAACTACCATTAATGCAATTCCTACTCATTTAAATCATCATTTTCTACTCATTTATACAAAAATTCAAAAAACTTATCAAAACATCAAAAACTTACAAATTTAGACTTTACTTCAGTGTTGGATGATGTCTCTGATGTACTTGATGTTGATTGAAGATCCTTTGAACTTGATTGTTCGATTTTAGACTTGGTTGATAATTTTTTTTCCAGAAAGTTTGAGAAAGTTTTGAGTTTTTTAGAAATGAGGAAGGAAAAAGGTTTGGGCCGATTTAAGCTTCAATACTGTCCGGAGATGTATCTCCGAATATTTTAACGTTAAGTCAAAATTTTAGGTACTTTGACTATGTCGGAGATGCATCTCCGAAAACTGATAAATTTTTTGTATTTTTACGTGGTACCTAAGTAATATATCAAATGCATTAATAAATCCCTTCAATTATTAATTAAGAGAGGAAGTGAGACGACATTCATTAAGTGCTTCTCACCGGGCTCGATCCAATTAATCTGAATGCTCTGTTCTAATTTAAAAAATGAGTCCAAATTAAAAATATATATATAATTAAAATAATTATAAATGACATATTAAAATATAATCATATATTATCAAAAATATATTTAATTATAATTATTTTAATTTTTAATCAATCTTATTTTTTATGTATTAAATTTTTATCGAAATATTATTTTGATTTATTGAGTTTTTATTTAGCATTTTTTATTTTTAATAATATTAATAAAAAAATTGAACCTTCTAAATTTAGAACTCTTAAATTTTGGGACCTTGTGTTCTGTTGTATAATTTGTTGCTTCTGCCTTATAGTTGCCACATAATCTCCTTCCTTAGTATTCAAATATTCTTAATGTCCCTTAAGATTTAGAGAATTGATGGATCGAATGCTTTGACTTTTCACTGAACTCATTTTATGATAGATGAATCCAATCATAAATATTTCAATTCAAAATAGCTCAAGCACATTGTGTCTATTAGAAAATTAATTAGGTGAAAACCTTCTTAATACTTTTCTTAATATATATTGTTCTATATTGTTGTTTACACTCTATTTAATTATGATCGAACTCAAAATTATTGGATCTTTTTATATAAAATTTTAAAAAGAAAATTGAACAAATGCAAAAAATAAAGATTGATAAATTTAGGATTTATTTCAGCATCAATAAGAGATAACTTCATCTATTTACCCTTCACATTGATGAGAAGATAAAAGTAAAGATAAAGCAAAGAAAGATCAATATAGACAGATTAACAGCCCGTCGGTAGAGGAGAAGTCGCCCTCCAAACATTGAAAATAGATTAAAGTATGAAACCACAATTTCTATTTTTTATTTTCAATCTTCTCTACCACCACATCACTCACTTTCCTTTTATATCTATTCTCTAAATAATATTATCCATTCCTTTCATTCTATTTTATTTTTATTTTTATTTTTTTCGTTATCAATATCCGTATATTTGATCAACTAACTCTTGATATTAAGTGATTTCAATCTCTTCCCGATCGCAGTTGTGAGAGATTGAATCGTATATCTCTTTATCAAATATAACGTCAATCATCACTGAATCAATTAACAATTGTTCAACAAAAAAGTTTTTCTCTGCCAACATATCTATTTTATTCACACTTTTCATTAAGAGATCAGATTTTATACATACATTTTTTAATATGTTTGCTCTATCATATTTTTCTTTTTCTTTTTTAATTTTTACGGGTGCCTACATTAATATTTTTTTTTTAAGTTATAATTTTTAAAGATGCAAAATTTAAATGTCTGTTCTGCTCTGTGCTTATTTTTTCTCTACCAAACTTTTATTAGACATGACGACCGAACTTGAATTTATGTAACCATAAGTTGTGTCGTTTTTCGAATCCTGTATTTATACTTTTTCTAGAACGTTTTGTATTGGTAGTTAATTCTTTCAGCATGTTGTTTTGGAGTGTTGATTTACTATACTATAGACTATAAATTCATTGAGTCTTTGGACAGAAACAGCTAAGCTAATTGATGCTTGATAAAAATTACACATAGGACCAAGTGGAAGCAAAGTGAGGTCCACAACCGATTCTATGTCACCATAATAAGATTGGTGATTCATATATTATTAAATAAACATAACAATCATGCATTATTTGTAAAACATTTATTCAACGCATCTACCACACAACTTATTCTCTGCGTGCCAATTGTGGTTGTGAAGGAGTAAATTATTCATTTCCAATTTAAGTTAATAGATAAATTGATCCAAAATTGTTAACATAAACAAAACTAGTTATTAATTTGAGTTAGTAGCTTTAGTTAGATTTAGATGAATGATTACTCAAGATTGTATGCGAATGAATACAAATTTTAGATTGATCATTGGGAGGAAATGATATCCACAGATCAATACATTGAAAAGAAGTTAGAGGGAGTATTGAATAAGATGTTGGATATTTTTCTCTCTAATTTCAAAGCATTTATGTAAAAAATTTGAGGAGATCGGAGGGATGTTAGACTTTTACAATGAACCTCCATTGATATAAAAAAAATCTGGTGTTACACAAATATCTTAGACAGTCAGCCAATTGGTTGGAGGTTGTAGCATCAACATCATCACCATCAACATCAGAATTTATCTCATGATTTGGTCAACATGTGTGACTGCTGACTTATAATTCATCTGCTTAAATTTCTTCAACAATTCAAGTTCATACTTCAGTTGGTGCACAATGATTCCCTTATCATGGTGGAGAATCTCCATCCCTAAAAAATATACCATACTTCCAAGGTCAATCATATCAAATGCATTCATCAGTACCTTTTTGAACTTGTTTATCTTAGAGGTGCAACTCCCTATCAAAAGTATGTCATCAACGTAAAGACACACCAGAATCATATTGATATCAGAGGTATGTTACACATTCACACCATATTCTATTTCACATTTCTTGAATCTCAGATGCTTATAAAATGAATCAATTTTCAGATTCCAAATCCTTGGAGTTTATTTCAGCCCGTGCAATGCTTTATGTAGCTTGTACATAATCCCTTCTTTGTTCTTTTTCTCAAATCCAGGAAGTTGTAACACATAAACTTCTTGCAATTGACCATTCAGAAAAGCTAACTTTACATCTAAATGTATCATAAGCCAATTCCTATTTCCAGTTATAACAATAACCAACCTTATGGTTTCATGTCTAGCTACAGATGCAAACACTCAAAAATAGTCTAAATCATACTTTTGTAGGAATCTACGAGCTACTAACCTTGATTTATGCTTGGCGATTGAACCATCTTGCTTCAACTTTATCTTAAAAACCCATCTCACACCGATGGCTTTCTTACTCTGAGGTAGAATAGTCAATTCCCATGTCTTGTTTCTTTCAATGGCCTCAAGATCTTCATTTATGATGTTCAACCACACCTTCTTCTTGAGAGCCTCATTGATGATGTCAGGTTCATAGTCCATTATCATGACATTCTGTATGACTTCCCCTTCAAAGTCAACCCCAATACCATGCAACAACTCAAAGTCTGTAAGTTTCCTCGATACCTGTCAAACTCTTTATAGTTTATGGAATTGTGCAAGTTCACCTTCAGAAGTAGGACCACCTTCAGAAGATCCACTTTCAGAGGTTAGATTCCTTTTAGAGGCTAGATCACCTTCATAGGCTAGATAAACTTTAGAGTCAGGTCCAACATCAGATTCAAAGTCACCTTTAGAGTCAGACTCACCTTCAGAGTCAAAGTCATCTTCAAATTAATACTCTCTTTTAGAGTCAAAACCACCTTATAGGCAAAATCTCCTTCAGAGGCAGAATCAAACTCTAGCGTTGACATTGCACTATAGTTTGATTGAGACTTGCTCCAATCCCAATTTTCTTATTCTCTCATAATAACATCTCCGCTTACTTCAACTTTGTTGGTGACTGGGCAATATAGCTTATACGCATTTATGCAGTGATAACCTATAAGCAACATGACTCTACTTTTGTCGTCCAATTTCCTTCTAGTAGCATCTAGTATATGTTTATAACATACATAACCAAACACCCTGAAATGTGTGACATTTTACTTTCTTCGAGTCCACTTCTTAATAGGAACTACTTCCTTTAACTTCTTTTTTGGACATTTGTTAAACACATATGTTGAAGTGGAAATTGCTTCACCCTACAATGTGTGAGGTTGATTCTTCTCCTTCAACATGTTCCTTATCATATCAAGTAGAGTTATATTTCTCCTTTCAGCAAGAACAGTATGTTGTGGAGTGTATGGAGCAGTCACCTCATGCTCAATACCATGTTCCTCATAAAACCTATTGAACTTTGTTAAATTAAACTCTCCTCTACCATCGGCTCTGAGGATCTTCAATCTTGGTTGCTTTCCTCATGCATATATCACATGATTTATCTAGTGCCACAATCTTAGGAATTCCATGTACTAGATTCTTTAAGCTCAGATGCCCTGAGATTTTATAGTTCAGATGCCCCAATCTCTTGTATCACAACTCATTTTCCCCTTCATCATTTCTTACACTAAGGCATTAAGTGTCTGTTGTTGCAACATTTACCTTGAATGTCTTGCTTCTTCCCAATTCAGATTGCATAATCAACTTCTAATTACAATCACACAACTTTGAGAGATTGTCCTTCATGGTTACTCAAAAACCTTTTTCAATCAGCTGACCTACACTTATTAGATTGCTATTCATGTCAAGAACATACCATACATCCTTGATCAATACAGCTTTTCCATTGTTCAATTTCACTCTGACATTTCCCATTCCTCCAGCATTCAGATACTCATCATTAGCACATATGATCTTGGTATTTCTATCAGAGTCAAAATCAACAAGCCATTGCTTGTGTTCTAGTTAGGTTATTTGAGCATCCAATGTCCATATACCTCCAGCCCCATAAATTTTCACCTATATTATTAGATTCCATCAATAGCACATGTTCATCATCAGAATATCCTCTGGCTATGTTGGCTTCTTCACCTTTTCAACCTTGTTTGACCAATAATCATCAGCAAAATGGCCAAACTTATTGTAACTATAGCATTAAACCTCCCTCTTATCAAACTTCGCCTTTCCCTTCTGAACATTCTTATGTTTATTCTCTTTAGAGTTGGAGAGTTATGACTTCAGAACACCACCACCATACTTTTTCTTGTTCTTTAGCCATGTTTTATTCTGGTTCTTCTTGACCAAAGAAGCTTTCAAAGCCCGTTCTTACTCCCTTTTAGAGTTTCTTACAATCATACGTAATTCTTGTGCCTCTAAACTACTATGAAGCTCTTCATTTCTCATGGTGTTGGTGTCTTTAGAGTGTTTTATGGTTACAATTATGTAATCAAATTGATGAGTAAGTGATCCCTGTATCTTTTCAATGATTAATTCTTCATAGAGTGTTTCTCCGTAAGAATTCATCTCATTTGTGAACACAATTACTCTGGAGATATAATCAAGCACCTTCTTATTGTTCTTCATTCTTAGATTCTAATATTGCTTGCGTAAGGACTACAACTTTACCTTTTTTTTACTGATGTGTCACCACCATATCACCACACTAGTGTATCCTACGCCGCCTTCGCCGTATTTCAAATTGGAAATCTTATCAAACACCTTTACATCCATACTGACGGATATAAAACAATGCCTTCTAATCCTTCTTCCTTGTTTCATGTTGCGTATTTATTTGCGCTTCCATTTCATTTTCTGCAACCGACATGTAACTTTCATTGACGAGATCAATAACATCTTAAGCTTCAAATAACACACGCATCTGGATCGACCACTGATTCCAATTCTTTCTGTCAAATACTGGAAGCTTTGTGTTCAAGCTACCATTTTTGTCGTTCATCTTTATTCTTATACAAATCACTTAGTTCTCACCAATACTCATGTTTCCCAAACCCTGAGAATCAAGGTCTATGATTATTCTAGATTTCAAACTTCAATTCAACATAAATTTCAGGAACGAAACCAATCGCACACCTCACTACGCTCGTGTTTCCCGTGAATTTGAACCGATACTCTTAATACCAATAATTGGAGTTCAATAATGAACATCTGTTGATGCACACGAATTAAAGAAGATGAATAAGAATTGCAAAGATAAAAGAGAGAATGGAAACATAACTAACTTTCTCTAATTCTCAAAATCTAAAAATTTGATTACAAGTGCATCTCAATTTGGACTTATATGCATTCACCCAAATTAACCTCAAATTCGAATGCAAATGAAACTCAAATACAAATGCAAACTCTAATGCAAATGAAATTCAAAACTATACAAATCTTGAATGTTAAATTACATTAAATAAGGGATAGGGTCGGTTTGTGGGTTGGTGTGTGATTGATAGAACTAAGACATTTAAAAAAATATTATAAACTCAAAAGTTTTAATTTTTTATACATACTGATATTATGATGCTCAAATCAATAAGCAAAAATGGAACGAGATGTGTTGAATAAGATGTTGGCCACCTGTCTATCTAATTTCAAACCATTTATATAAATGTTATGACGAGATCAGAGTTACAATTGATGGTCTTCAAGATCCTTGCTTAATATTGAGTAAGTTATTATGTATTTGTTTCACGTTGCTCGATGAGATGAGGAAGGAGATGGTCATTTCTAAACATTAAGTCAATTATTCTGTCTTTATTGTATGTTGCTCAATGAGATAAGGAAGGAGAGGGTCAGTTAGTAGGTTGGTGCGCGATTGATTGAACTAAGAGACCACCAAAATAATTATAATTTTAAAATCTTTAATTATTACATGCAATCCCATATATCATAAATATAATATAAACATATTTTCATAAAATTAGATATGTACTAGATGCTATTATTATATAATTTTAGTATGGATAGTCTAGTTTTTTTTTAGTGTTTAGTATTTATGCACAATTGTAGTTTTTATTTTATAAATTTTGTTAATATTATTGAAATATAAGTTAGAATGTATTTCTCTTTTCTCTCTTTATGTTTTTATATGTTTATTCTTTAACATGTATTAAAGACTTTTGTTGATTATCTTCGTATGTTGTTGTGCTTCAAAAGTTAAAATAAAGAAAAACACAAACTAATGGGATGTAAAAGTTGTTTTTTTCTCCTTTACACTCTCGATTGTGAAGGTATTATTTTTGATTGATTGATTTCCTATTGGTTATCAACAATTAGAGTTATTTACTTGAAAAATTTATTGGTCTCCCAATATTTGGAGTCTCTGAAAAGTGTGGACAAGTGGATTTCTTTCCGCAGATACATTTTATTTGTGTTTGTTTTAATTGCTTCAATCGTAAGGATTTGATTTTCACAATTTATTTCAATGATTAATGATAAAGATGATTCTATTTAGTATGTTAGTGTTCAACATAATGAGAAAATTATATTTATTGGAGTATGTAATGAGAAAAGGTTTGAATGAGAAAAGGATGTGGAGTTATATTGATTAAAATTCGGTTAAGCCAATAGGTAAAAAGGATGAAGTAAAATATGTGAAATAATTAGAAACACATAATTTTATTAATTAGAATATCATCACTTGAATCAATAACTATGTTTCTCGGACAATAGGTATGCAACAAGTAAATATGATATTTTTAAGGAGGTTTTGGTATATTTAAAATGTTTGTATAATCAATGTAATTTTAGAAAACTATATCGTATGGAAAGTGATATTAGAGCCTTTAAACATAATAATATAGTCATCTAAAAATTGTATTCGACCATGACTAATTAATGAGATCAATTAGCTCTTATAGATTTGGTTGAATTACAAGTTATCAAATCATACACTAACTAAATAGATGAAATACATGTGGTTTATTTTTTGATGAATCTTCAGGATAATTTTGAGGGTCTTTGTGGGAGTATTCTACATCGCAATCCTCTTTCCAATGTTGATTCAATTGTTAGTAAATTATTGGCATGTGAAATCAAACTCAAGTTTCACTATGACCATATTTTATATAAAGAAACTCTCTTCACTCCTCCATTTATTTTTTTTTGCTTCTATTCACAATGGAAAACCTCAAGGGGAGGTTGAGTTTGATAATTATGAATGTTATTTTTGCAATGAGAAAATCATTGGAAAATATAATGTTCAAAATTATTGAGAGCAAATAGAAATGAATTTAATAGTCCATCATCCAATATTCTTGTTAGTATTGCTCCTACTATCATTGGTTATGGTTCAGGTCATTTATACCTTGCCGAGATTACTTAAATATCTGATATTGCAGAACATCTCTAAGAGATTATTGTTACTCAAACATGTGTAATATCCTCATCTTTTGTTAATCCAATATTCTTGTTGGTATTGCTCTTACTACCATTGGTTGTGGTTCATGTCATTTATACCTTGCCGAGATTACTTAAATATCTGATATTGCAGAACATCTCTAAGAGATTATTGTTACTCAAACATGTGTAATGCCCTCATCTTTTGTTAAAGATTTGAACTCTTTTAGTATGTTAAGTATGTCTCATTTAATATGAACACTTGACTCTGAAGTATTATAACATATGTCATATGATGATAAATAATTTGTCTTATTAAATATTGCACCGTCTTTGTCAATTATGATTGTTAATGGAACTACTATTCCATTACCAGACATTGGTTTTGTCTTCCTACCTAGCATGACATTTGTTTATGTTTATTATATTCCTAAACTCATTTTGAGTCTTACTTTTGTTAGTGAATTATGTGATCATGGTTACTCAGTTATATTTTCTTTCACTTCTTTTTGTATGCATGATCCATATTCAGAGAGGTTGATTGATACATGTTATAGACAAAGAGAACTTTATGTTTTGGATAAACTAGATTCCCAAGTACTCCAGCCTCAACTACTACTTCCACTTCTGATTTAATTTTCTCATTTTGTTTGAATTCTTCGTCTTCAAGTTTTTATTTATGAAATTCTTGTCATGGACATGTTTATGCTTCTAGTTTAAAGTGCTTTGACTTCTACTAAAGCTTTAAGAAGCTTGCAAACTAGTGATATTTAAAATTTTTATGGTTGTACACTTGATAAAATTCCAGCTTTACCTTTTACTAAAAGTGTTTTCATTTCATATGCATATGCATATTTTGACTTAGTTCACTCTTATGTATGTGGTTCATCATTGACTTTTACCAAATATATATCTATATATGATATTTTATTTATTGATGAATATACTCGATATTGTTGGGTGTACCTTATGAAAAATCGTTATTTTTTTACATTTATCATATGTTTCGTGTTATGATTAAAACATACCTAATATTATTATAAAGTGTTTCTTTTATAATTTAAGTGGTGAGTATACCTTTCATGAATTATCTTAATTACTTGTTTATGGTGGCACATGTCACCAAATCTCATGTACTAATATTCCTCCACATAATGGAGCTATTGAAAGGAAACAACTACATTGTTGAGCTGATTCGTTCTCTTTTATTGTATACTTTAATTCTCAATGAGTTTTGTAATGATGCATTTTTTACTATTTTCCATGCTATTAATAGAATCCCATAATCTATCACATCAGGTTTGTCTCCTTTTAAAAAATTGTATAATTTTGTCCCTAATTATACTTTCTTAAAAGTCTTTGGTTCTACATTATTTGTTCTTCGTCCATAAGTAGAACATAATAAGTGTTTTTCTAGTCCTACCATATGTGTTTTCCTTTGTTAAGAGGATAGTCAAAAAGGTTATACTTGCTATGATCCTCATGCAATAAAATGTTACGTTTTTCTTCATGTTTATTTTCTTGAACACATTTCTTTTTACTTTGTTCTCTCATATTACTAAAAGTTTTGAACTTGTTCATATTGATCCCTTTTGTCTTAATGATATTGATTTTTTCTAAATGAAAATGTTTCTAGTGAATTTGATTTTGAGAGCTACAAGACTAATATTATTGTTGCTTTTGATACTAACATCCTTCTTATCCCCACAAAAACCGAACAACCTCCTCAAACGTTGATCATTTTCCTCTTGCACCTCATTCAACTTCTCGACATCCCTATCATGACCATAAATTGACTCAATTTGCTGATTTTTCTATTAACCTTACTCTACTTATTTTTCTTCCTTTCTAAGCTTTATTATTAAGTTTTATAAGCCCTTATTTCTACAAAGAGACTATTATTAATCCTATTTGACATCAGGTGATAAGTGACAAATTTACTCATTTATCATAAGCAATTATTAACTTGAAACACATGACCTTCCCCTCCCCCCAATTTATCATAAAAATAAGATAAAACACTTGTGTTAATATTTTAACTATGAAATTCATGAGTACAGGTGAAACCACTCAAAGAAATCATAATTTCACAAGTTGATAGCAGAAAGCTCACTAGAAATTCCAGGGGCTCACCCAACCATAGGCGGGCTAAAAATAGACCAAAATAAAATACCTTACTGAATCCATCTCTCCAAGAGAAGACATAAGCTTGACAGATGACTGAAGATCCTTTCAGGCCAAGTTACTTCATATTGAAGCAAGATATCTCGCCAGACGAGGTGACAAGCTTGACAAGAAAGTAAAGGAGGTTCAGAAGACCCCCTAGTTAAGTAACTTAGGGGTGAAAGACTGTTTTTCTTGCTTGAAAAACAGGAAGGTTGGCCAAGTGAGATATTAAATTCAATCCAAGTGGAACAATTTGATCAAGACTTACTAATGAAAAAAGGCAAGCTCCTTAAGCGAGTTAAAGAATAAAACTCTATAAATAGAGGTCTCAGTCAGTTCAATTGAATTCCATGTTTTGTTAATTCTAAAGTCAATAGTTTTATAGTTACAAATTCTACAACAATAAGAGATAATTTAAAGGGAAATTTGCATGAGATATATCGAAGAATCAAAGATGGAGGTTATGTCCGACGGAGAAATCATCGTGGATGCTTTTTTATCTCCTTTTCCTGATCATCATTGTAAAGTTATTATAAGTAAGAGTAGTTAAATTATCATTTATTGGAGTTAAATGTAGTTATCCAAACACTCATGTATTCATATTGGTCACGGTGTTATGTATGTTCTCATTATTCGTTAATATTTATGATTTTCTTCATTGTTAATGTTTGTTATGAATTAGCTACTTATAACTTGTTATACTAGTTTTGAAATGATATTGAAAGATACTTATATTAACTACATCAAATATTTTTATCTGCTAGATACTAAACTCCGGGAACAAATTTAAGTTTAACATTCACATATATTATCAAATCTTAATGATGTTGTATTGATTAACATGCTCAGAAATCATCTTTTAGTCGATACAAATGATTCCACATTATTATTTAGACATAAACGACAAACGTAGAAAGATAATTGATATATTAATTGATGGTTAAGAATATACATAATTATTCAAGAAAATGCATGAGAATCTTAATTCCATATCTTAAAATCTTATTTTTATTCACAGTTATTTTTAACTTAGTTATAAAATCATTAAACTTTTCAAACAATTGTACTTAGACATTTCATAACACCATATTACAACTATCTTCCTGTTAACCATGGTAATAACTTTTTTTTGGACTTTTTTTTTGTATTTACTAAAAGACATTTCACTACGGTTATAGGTAACAATCGTAGTGAAATGTATCTGGAGTGAAAGAGTTCGAATCCCAACACCAATAATTTTTATCGTGACATAATGGGCTCGACCTTGTATATCACCATGATTCTTATAATCAACAGTGGTGTAAGGTGTAATCATTTCACCACGGTTCATATTATCAATCATAGTGAAAGGTGTTACATATTTATATATAAGCAAAATTATTTATGGCTTCAGTACATAAGAGTTGTTTCTCTCAAAACAAAAGCTTAATATCTCTTTCACTCGTATCTCTCAAAATTAAGCTCTAACATCTTTGTCACTTTGCCTCTCTCATACGCAAAACGCCAAAATTATGTCGCGAACTTGTCTGCTTTGAAGGGTTACTTTTGTTGCATCAAATCTTAGCAAATGACTACCTTACAGGCTTATCTTCATAATAGTTTATATTTCAAAATTGTTTATGTATTATAGTTTATGTTTCAATAGCTTGTTTCATAACGTTTAAACTTTCTACTTGTTTTGACTTGTAGGTAGAAATGCTTGTTTCAATAACGAGGATAAAGTTAAAGTGAGTGTTACAAACTTGTGTGAAAGACCCATAATGTCATTCATTCAAAATAGACACAAGTATGCAGTTCTAACTTCAGCTTCATTCTTCTTTCGTTTTGGATGCGATTATCGGACATGTACGTTTCTGAAACATTCTATATGTTGATATGTTTGTTGTATCATGTATATTGTTTAAGGTTTGTTGTTGATGAATGTTATTGTTAATGTTTGTTTAAAAGTTGCGTTTATTATCTTATGTGGTTTGAGTATTTTTCCAATTCCTTATCGAATATATAACTTTTAAGATTGCATTAGAAAATTATAAATATGATAAATAAAGTTATATTAGAAGATAAGTACATGTTCAATTTTTGACAAAAATTCTTTAGTCTGTTATTTGCATTTAGTCTTTAACTGTTAGAATTTTTTTTAGTGCTTGTAGTTCTTCCACCACCCCTTTCTCCACCTCTAATTTTATTTACAAAGTAAATAATATTTTGCAAAATGAATTAGAGGTGAAGGAAGGGGAGGTGGAAGAACTGAGAACATTAAACAAAGTTCTAACTGTTAAAGAGCAAAATACGGATACCTTAGTTGAAGAATTCTTGTCAAGCATTGAATGTAAATGTGTTATTCTAATATAACTTAATTTGTCATGTTATAATATTCTAGATCAAATTGAAAAGTTATATGTTTAGTGAGCATTAGCGAAATACGCATTCCACATAATTTATAATAAACTCAAGTGTATATATCACAACGGTTGTTTATACCAACCATTGTTAAATATTATGCATTAAAGAATATCACAACGCTTGTTTAAAGTAACAATTGTGGTAGGTAGCGTACTACATATCTTATAATCACGATCGTACGATCGTGGTGGAAAACATCATACATACAATCACACCTTACCTCACAACGGTTGGTTCGACGTGGTGGTATCCTTTTTCTAACCGTTGTGATAGGTGTTTTTCGTAGTAGTATCCTTTCATTGTGGATTCCATTACGGGACAAGTACGTTTTGAAATATTCTATGAGTTGATATGTTGTTCTTGTTATTAATAAAAGTTGTATGTTGTATGTAGTTTATGCTATGTGTTGACGATTTTGTTGTTTTTAATAAGAATTGTTTGTTGTATCTTATGGGTTATTTAAGGTTTGTTGTTGATGAATGTTGTTGTTAATGTTTTTTTTAAATGAGTTTATTATATCCCATGTGATTTGAGTATTTTTCCAACCTCTTTATTATAATGTTCTAGATCAAATTAAAATGTTATATGTTTACTGAGCATTGGAAAAATAAGCATTCCATATAATTTACAATAAACTCAGTGTATATATCACAACTGTTGTTTAAAACAACTGTTATTAAATGTTATGCATTAAAGAATATCACAACGTTTGTTTGAAGTAACCATTGTGATAGGTAGCGCGCTACATAACTTATAATCATGGCCGCACGATTGTGGTGGAAAACATCATACATACAACCACCCCTTACCTTACAATGGTTGGTCAGACATGGTGGTGTCTCTTTTCCAATCGCCGTGAAATGACTTTTCCATAGTAGTGAGTCCATGTGGAGACGATATAAACAATACTTACTTTAGTTATACTAACATTAGGCTATGGGAGAATAACTTCTTGTTTTGCATAAGATAAATCTTGAGAATTAATACCTTATCCTCTTGAAAACATGTTATTTGATCTCGTTGGATATACAAAATCATAATTAAGTCTGATGGATCAGTTGAGTGCTATAAAGTACCGCTTGTTTCTAAGGGACTCTTTCAACATTATTGTATGGATTATAAAAAATCTTTTTCTCAACTATCCAAAAGATTATTATTTACACCTTTATTGTAGTTGGATATGTTGGTCAACGACACATTTCTCAAATAAATGATAAAAATGCTTTTCTAAATGGTGATCTTCAAGAAGATATATGAGACCTCCATAACGTTTCTCATAATCAAGAAAAAATATGTAAGTTGAAGAAAACTATATATGGCATGAAACAAACTCGTGAGTTTAGTTTAAGAAGTTTACTATTGTGATTATATCACTTGACTTTTGCTTTTGTGCTCATGATTATGATTTGTTTAGTATAACCACTTTTCATTGTGGTATTTCACTCTCTTTATAGGGTGATAATATCATTATTAGAAGCAAATATATCGATGAGATTGAGGAGTTGAAATTATCAATAATAAAACAGTTTGAGATGAATGACTTAAGTACTCGTCGTTCCTTCTTGACCATTGAAATTGCTCATTCACCTTTCAAATACTAGCGGAACAAATAATATTAACAATGAAAGTCTAATGTGAAACATGTTCTTCTAGCTTTCAATATTCTTTATTAATGTAGTATGAGTTTGAAGAAATATGTTAGATAATATTATTAATATAATTTTATTATATTTTAGAGTATTTAATTTTATTATACACTGCTTTAAATTTTTATGCTATAAATTTGAGTCATTATAATAAAACCCTAAATTAAAGTTGTTACTATTTTTTTTATATATTATAAATTGATATTAAGCAAAAATATAAATATTACAATTAATCAATTCTTAAAGATTAGTTTCACGGTGAAGATTTAAATGTGTAGTCCATATTTATCCAAATTATATTTTAATTTTAAACGGGATCATTTAATGGACAATAAAACTGATCACAATATTAAATAAAATAAAATTTAACAAAAATATACTCATAAGTAAAAAACTTCAATTTTGAATGTGTCCTCACAACAAGTTCATAAAGTTTAAACAATATTGTGCATAATACACACACTTTTAATTATTAATTTACCTATTTATCCCATTTTTTAACATGTTATGAAAAGCCACTTAAGAAAAACAATACAATTGAAAACTCAAAACAATTAACAAAAGCAATTGCTCATAAAGAAATGATAGTCTTTCTTTATTCAACCCAAAGAATGTGAAAGATAATGCACACAAAAAGACATCCAAAAAAAAATAATTAAAGTGGGTTTGTTTATTTATCCTTCATTAACTCATTAACTCATCACGAGCTGTGAGAACCAGAAAATATCAACAAGGGCCAGGTAGCAGTTAGGAGGGTACTGGACCCCACTTTCTACTCCCAGTTCAATGTCACACACCTCTCTCTTCTCCTTCAATCAAAAGACGCCACGTGTACTTTGAGTTTCACAAAGCAACCGACACATCTTAGTTTACCATAACCAAAGGTAAAAACAGAACCACCATCATTAACATCTAAACTAATCTTAATGACCAAATAAACAACACAACAAAACTCTCACACCATTTAACAATCATTCATCTCTCTCTGCTCCTCTCACAAGCACATTACACAACACAACACAACACAACACACAAACATAAACAGAGGTAGCGTTTGTATTCAGTTATATTATTGTTCTTGTCTGAGAAGAACAAAACCTGAAAATGGCCATGGATTGCGGCATCTATGGCGTCATCAAGCTCCGCACGTTCTTCACTTTCTTCATCCTCTTTCTCTCTACCTCCACCTTTTCCCTCTCATCTTCTTCTTCTTCAAACGTTCAAATAAACTCAAACTCAATCTTGGTGGCTCTTCTCGACTCACATTACACAGAACTCGCTGAACTCGTTGAAAAAGCCATGCTTCTTCAAACACTAGAAGACACTGTCGGCAACAGCAACATCACCATTTTCGCACCCAAAAACGAAGCTCTTGAACGAGATCTCGACCCTGACTTCAAAACGTTCCTCCTCGAACCACGAAATCTCAAGTCTCTTCAAACTCTCCTCATGTCACACATCATTCCAACGCGAATCAACGGATCCGAACCCGGGTCGACCCGACACAAAACGCTTTGCCTTCAACACCACCTCACTATCCAGCCAAACGAAACTTCTCAACAATGGACAGTTAACGGCGCTAAGATTCTCCATCTAAACGCCGTCACTAGACCTGACGGCGTCATCCACGGAATCGAACGCCTCCTCATTCCACGCTCCGTTCAAGACGACTTCAACCGTCGCAGAAGTCTCGTCTCCATCGCCGCAATTAAACCGGAAGGAGCACCGGAAGTTGATCCGAGAACTCACCGCTTGAAAAAACCACCGCCGCCGCAAAACCCTGGCTCACCGCCTGCTCTTCCTATATACGACGCATTGGCTCCCGGACCGTCACTAGCACCGGCGCCAGCACCAGGTATATAAATTAAATAATTGTAATTAATTAATTAATTTGTAACTAACTTTTAATTTTGGTAAAATATAAATTTTATTGATAACAAGAAAAATGATTGCGGAAATTAATTTGTAACTAACTTGCAGGACCTGGTGGACCCCACCACCATTTCAACGGCGACGCACAGGTGAAAGATTTCATCCAAACGCTGATTCATTACGGTGGTTACAACGAGATGGCGGATATTCTCGTTAACCTAACGTCGTTAGCGACGGAGATGAGTCGGTTAGTTTCAGAGGGTTACGTTTTAACGGTTCTAGCTCCGAATGACGAAGCCATGGCTAAGTTAACAACGGACCAGTTAAGCGAACCCGGTTCACCCGAACAAATCATGTATTATCACTTAATTCCGGAGTATCAAACCGAAGAGAGTATGTATAATGCTGTTAGAAGATTCGGGAAGGTTCGTTATGATACACTTCGATTGCCTCATAAGGTGGATGCTCAGGAAGCTGATGGGTCGGTTAAATTCGGGCACGGTGACGGGTCGGCTTATTTGTTCGACCCGGATATTTATACAGATGGGAGAATCTCTGTGCAAGGGATTGATGGGGTTTTGTTTCCTCATCAAGAAGAAGAGGAGGTTGTTGATAAGGATGTGACCCGAACCCGGTTGGGTCAACCCGGTAAAGTTGTGGTTAAGCAAAGAAGAGGTGCGTTGCTTTGATTTCTTTCTTCTCTTTCGCTTTTGCTTTATTTTGTTTGGGTGTGTTTTAAGTCAAGAGGAATATAGGGAAAAAAATACAAAAAGGTGATTATGATGTGTTGATTAATTTGGTTGGACTAAAATTTTCTTTGCACTTTACTTTTTGTGTTCTTCTTTTGGTTATGATTCTTGTAACGATGTGGTTGGAGCTTAGATGTAGGAATAATTTTGATGAAAAGTGTGTAGACTAGTTTTGAGGTTGGTTTTGCAAAAACAAAAAATTATTTGTTAAATTAATTTGGATTTAAAGTTAGTTGGATATAGAATTATTTATGTTTTTTTATAGACGAAGTGGTAGTAGTTACTAGAAAGTCACACACACAACCGGGAGTATTATAGAGTTTAAACCTTGGTTTTAGCATCCAATCTAGCAATATCGGCTTCTGCCAGTTGAGATAGGATTTACGGACGGAATTATTTATGTTTGAGTACTTGTAAGTGAGTAGATCAATAATTTGAAGCTCAAAGTTATGTTTGGACGAAAAGAAACTCAAAAAAAACTTCAATCGTAGGTTAGAATATACTTTGCACACAAAAGTACTTCTACTCAAGAACACTTTAAACATGTCAAAATCATTTTTTTTTAAGAATCATCACCGTTTGCGAGTTAAAAATGATTATAATCATGTGCTAAGTAACTAAGTTTTATTTTAGGTGATTTCTTGAAGTAGGTATTTGGAATATGTGATTTATGTTATGCAATTGTAATATGGAGGACTTGAGTTGTTGAGGTGTAAGCATTTTTTTGTTAAATTGTTTTCTTCTGATTTAAGAATGTTAGGTTTGATTGTTAGGAAATATAGACAATTGAAGTAGCAAATAGAATACTTAAGGTTTAAGAAACTAGTCTAATCTAAACCTTGAAAAGTAAAAGTCTTAACTTTTGTCTTACTAGATTAAATATATAATGTGGTTTTCCTACATATATGTCACTATAAAAGATTAAGGTGATCATTATTGCAAGATAACTGCATAAGCTTCAAGAATTTTGAATTTGAATTGAATATCAAATTAAACAAGACAATGTCACTACACTGTAGTTATTAATAGTTTTCACTTGGAGTGATATTTTCAATTAGATCACTACATAGTTTCTCTTTAAGCTAAAGTTTTAATGAAATGGCAGGAAAATTGTTGGAAACAGCTTGCTGGATGCTTGGAACTTTTGGACAGCATTCTAGATTCACCTCTTGTCAATAAACAAAAAAGTGAGATTATAGTTTACATATTAACTTGAACTAATTATTAAACCATGGAAGTTTTCATCTGTTTCTCTCGATGTTCTCAAGTTCATGTTGATGTTACTCATAATGCACACCATAGTTAGAGAAATTAATAAATCCATGAGAAAGTTTACTTCTTTTTAAATTCGTATTTGTTTCGGGCCGGCCAAATTAGTCCAATATTCTTGAGAGTCGAGGCTAAAGATAATTTATATAGAGCACCCACACTCCTCAATCCTCAACCCAACCAGATGTCTTTTTTAAAGGACAAGAATTCTTGTTCTCACTTCGAAAGCAGTCAATACCTCTTAGCCGTGTCGCAGTGACATGGACTTGAGGTCGGCCGGAACAATATTGTTGAAATATTTTATGTCAATATTTTTGCCTACTAGCTTAAAAAAAATTGACATTAAGTTGACCTTTTAATTAATTTACATAGTTTACATTAACATTATTAATTTATTCACATAGTGATAGATCATTTTGGTTGCAGATGCACATGAAATTCCAAAGATGTAAAAAGTCAAAGGAATATGAATGAAGGCCAGATTTACTTGAATGGTTAATAGCAGCTGCTGCTATATATTGGTTTGGTTTAGCCAACTTTTTTCTTCTTCTTCTCCCTCTTGATTTTCTTCTTGTGGATTTGGGTCCTTGATGTGAGCACAAAAAGTTTCTATATAGTGCATATATGAATAATATATATGTAATTAGGTTCATTTAGTACTGCTGCTATTGTAATTCAATAGAAGATTGTGGGGTGAAAAGGTTTTGTGTAATAATAAAAAGGGCCAGAATCCGTGCCTTGTTCGGTAAGTAATTTTACTCGAAAAAAATGGAAATACGGTAATAAAATTATTCTTTATTGTAATATGATCTTTTATTCATGTATCTCCCTTTTTCTCTCTCTCTCTCTATATGTTTCTGTTGTTGGTAGTTAAAATATGGATTTCATATGTTGATGTACTATGTATAATAAGTTGTGTGGAAAAGAATCACAATTTTATAGAAAAGTAAGTGTCAATGAGGGAATTTCTATTTCAGAATATCTTTGAAACTTTGATTTAATACACAAACTACTAATTGCCCTTTGAAAATATGACTCCTCAACTAAAACTATTTCTTTTAATACAAGTGGAGAAATTTGGGGTAGAGATGGCACTTCCCAACTTGTCTTTTTGGGATAATTATTTTGGATAAATATAATTTTGTGTTGTTAGCTTGGTGTAGGCTGTAGCCAACTCTAAAAGAAAATTTGTGAATAAAGATTACTTAAGAAGGTAAAGAGCCGGCTCATATTTCACAAAGATTTGTATTTAATTTCATTAGTTGATTTGAGGATTTTCCTATTAGATAATATATAAGTAAGGATAATAATAGGGTTTTCCTATTTAATTTAATTAGTTGATTTGAGGATTTTCCTATTAGATAGTAATATATAAGTAAGGATTTTCCTATTTAATTTCATTAGTTGATTTGAGGATTTTCTTATTAGAGTTTATAGAGAGTATTATAGTACCCATCTTTATATCCCTGATTTAAAAAAATTCTTGTGTTCAAATCCATACCCATTTGAGTGTTAAAGTTAGCATCCGTATCCAATGTCCAATGGTTATGTAAGTATCTATACACGTATCTTTGATCCGCATTCTTATTAAAAGTAAATAGATCAATTATAAAAGATCATATAATTTTAATTTTTTATAAACATTAAAAAAATTTCAAATAATTTATTTTTTAAATAAACTAACAATTTTATTAAATACGTAATGGTTTAACATTGATATACGTTTTATAATTAATACACATACATTTTTATATAATAATATAAACTAAAATATACTCCCTCCGTTCCTTTGTAAGTGTCATATTTTGACTTTTTACCCATACCAAGGAAGCTAATCATTATTGTTACTTTTCAAACAATAATTCTTCTTTTTCCTATAATACCCTTAATTATTTATTACATTCACTTTACTTTTTCTCTCTCTGCAATCATTATCTAGGGGTAATTTTGACAAAATTGCAATTAATACTACCTTGAACTTTGCAAGTGACAATTAAAAAGAAACAAATTTTTTGTAAGAAATTGACACTTATAAAGGAACGGAGGGAGTATAAATAAATATAAATACGTAAATATATAGTGTGTAGGTATGAGACGGGGTGAGTACCAAGGTGTCCATATCCGTACACGTACTCGTTTATTTTTATGGATAATTATCCGAATTCATATTCGTGTATCCATTTATGCGGAGTTTAATCCTATCCATTGTGAATAATTTACGGACGTCTATCGAGGATAAATCAAATTGTGATGCTTATATAAGTATTTATATGATGTAAATGTTGTCTAAAATTCAACTTACTTAAAGCTTCTTGCTGGCGTGTAATATTTATTGCATTAGACAATTTTACACATTAAAACTTGATAAATGTAAGGGGGAAAATGATGATTTTATTCTAAGAGGAGAATACAGCATTTTCAAAAATACAAATCTCACATTTATTATTTAAAAGTGGTGTACCTAATATTAAATGGTTTTTTTGGGCATAAGATATTGGTCTAGCCGGCCATTCTAAAGGAATTATAATCTTTTCAGCACATGAGAATTATCCCGCTAGGATTCGAATCTCAGGTGCATCTAACGACCCTCCGCAATTTACTTCTAACAAATAACAAGTTTGTTATCTTCTCTCTAATATACATAGAGAGTGTGTCAATTCAAGTATTCAGGTTCCAATGCAATTTCAATTTACTATCCTCCCTCACATACTGACTTGAGCATTGGAGTGTTGATCTTGCATGTCAGTCTCCTCTCTGTCGCACTGAAAGTTCAAATATGCCATTACCATTGATCATCATTCCATTTTTGGTTCCAGTACAAAATATTGACACCGTATGTGGGAATCAACTTTTAATTCCTGCATTTTACACGATTTCGATCAACGATTAATCAACCACTTCCACCTTCTCTACAAGACATTGTGAATCTAGACATAGAGGTTATGTTGCATCTAAATCTAGTTGAAGCTCCTCGGATAGCTGGATTTGTCCAACTATCCCTTATTAGACCTCATATTCCACCTCTAGTTTCATAACTTGAAACCTTGCATGACTTCCAAGTGGTGCGAGCTAACTTGGATTGCAAGTTGCCAACGAGCTGTTGAACAACATGTATAATATTGTTCAACAGCATAAATCGTTAGTAGTAGAAGAAAGGTAGCTTCACCTCGAAGAAATCCTCCATAATGCACCTCCTTGAGGGAACACCGTGCAAGAGGTTGTGTCAAAGAGAACTCACACTGATGGCCGCGACGAAGAAAGATGAAGCTCCTAAGTCAAATAATCATCATAAGAGTAAAAAAAAACAAAGTCCTCCCAAAAGTCTTGAGGGAGACCGAGGCAGTCAACCCCCCTAATAATCTCTGAGCTGCTGAAAGAGATGCTTGAGCTGATGATAAATTGCCTTGAGTAGAAACTAGAGTCAGATTCTTCCTCGCCTCGATCCTTACTAGACGAGTCACCTAGTCGGTCATAGAATTAATGAGATTAAAGGGGGCAATATGTCCCTTATCCCAATAAGAAAGGTAAAAGATGTTTGTATTTCTTAAAGGTACCTAATTTGTTGAAGCGTTAGATTGCGAACATTCTCTTTCAACCGATGTTTTTCCTCACGTTTTTTGTTAGACCAAATAGCGTTCCAACGTCCGGCTCCCCCTAGGGCCAAAGTAGTAGAGGCATGCCAAGTATACAGAGCCAGAGTAACCAATTCTTCCTCCAAGGAGACCTAGAGAAGCCCGACGTTCTCTAGAAGAGCAAGGGCCCAACCTCAAAGCACTTTGCGAACTTTGAAGAGAAAACAAAGCATCAGTTTCAGAAGGATCCAAAGTAGTATAGGGGTTTACTTTAGTCCCTACTAACCATATGCCTCACCTTAGGAGCCGAAGTTGTACTTAATCCTACATCAAATTTTCATACAATCATTGTCAAAGAAAACACGTCATGAATAAGTAAATTAAAGATAAATAATCCAAGAGATTTTGAAATATACAAAAAATAACCTTCATTTCTTCCCGAGAACGGACCTCCAACAACAATTAGGTAAAATGAGGCGCTTCAGACGTTTCTAGCCGGTCTCATCTTGAGGAATGCCACCTCCAAGGTAATGAAGTTGATCAGGCACTTCTTATGGTACAAATCTTCCGTAGAAAGATTTTCCTTTTGTATACATACACCACGTTTCCTATGAGGAAATGACTCTCAATCAAGTATTTGGGGAACAACTCATGACATTTACCTTCCACTCTAGTCCCACTATTAAAAATCCTCACGCGGGCCTTTAGGAGGATAGGAGTAACCATAATGATCTGATCTTTGAAATGTTGCAACTCAGGAAAAGACCCAAAGCCCCGGATGGTAAGCACCCAAGAAATCAATCCTCTACTCCGCATCTAAGATGCAAGGTCACGATAACATCAAAAGAGATGAAAGAAAAGCGTCAAAGAAGGTTTTCCCTTCAAGAATTCGCTCCAGTACTTGATGACTTTAGCATACGCCTAACATGTTGGTGAAGTTACGACAGAGTTGTTACTAGATGTTTAAGAACTTCTATCTCAAAAGCAGTGAAGGGCGGGCGAATACCAAAAACAGAGAAAGTGCATTCATAAAAGTAATGTCGGAATTGACATGCTCACTACATATCATTTCATTCTCGTTAAAGGTTAAAGCACCTCAATCCAAAGAGGAACCAACCTCAAGAAATGCCTCATCAAGATTACATTTTTTAGCAAAAATAGAAATGGTTGAAGAGTAAACATAATCCACCCACGGATATTGAGCATTCTGCTGGGATTTTTGAGCACTCTTTTGTGTTTTTTACCCATAATGCACTAACTTTTCAAGATACATGAAATCAAAATATCAGGAAAAAATGAGGACAACCTCAAATTGGGAAAATGACTCAAAGAAATGCAATGCCGAATCTTCAATAATTGTACGCTAGCATGCAAAAGGAAGTAAACTCTATCGAACATGCCAAATCACTCGCACGCAACACTCGAGTGTTTCAATTCTCAAGGATCATAATGATGATACCTCTGAAAACACGTTTAAGGTATGGATCATTAAGGACATGAATCCCCATGAAACCGAAATATCCAATTTTACTCTTCCTAAGATAAACGAGGGAGTGATTTCCCTTGTCATGCACAGACAAGGGCTTGGAGGACAACTATTTTGGATCGACCATATTGATCTCGGCCGACCATTCCGAAGGAACTACAATCCTTTCAAAATCTTCTCAACTCACAAGAACTATCTCACTGACGAGTATAAGGGATCTAAACCTCAATTGCATCTAACGGCTCTTCGCGATTCATTTTTAACAAATAACAAGTTTGTTATTTCCTCTCTATTATAAATAGAGAGCGCGCCAATTCGGGTACTCGGTTTCAAATTCAATTACAATTCACTCTTCTCCCTCATATGCATCTGACTTGAGTGTTGGAATGTTACCTTTGCATGTCAGTGTCTTATCCACCGCACTGAAAGTTTAGATTCACCATTACTTTAGATCCTCGGTTCATTTCTGATTCTAATACAAAAAAAATGGAACATATAATTAAAAAAAAATTAAAATTGTATTAAAATGAAAATGTTTTAATTTTTTAAAAATATTTTTTCAAATGTAACAAATATTGTAAAATATTTTTTTAGTAAATGTAGTAAATGTTTTCTTAAAAACTCAGTGAAAGAATATGATAATTTCTTTTAATTCTAGTAGAAAACTCAATGCAATGAATGAATTTCAAATTATAAACAATAATTGCCATGGGTATGTTCCAATATGACAAAAAAGGACAATTGAGTTAATGACAATAAATACATTGCAAATAGTCCCACATATAAAGTGAAGCTAACATTAAATATATTTATAAAGACCTTGAAACATTAAACTCACCAAAGGAGGCGAAGAGGATAAGGTGCCACATGGACATATGTGGTGGTCCCAAGCATTATGACACATGTCACATCCAAAGAACCCATTGTCGATGTAGCCATCAGCGACACCGGCTCCAGAAACGGGTCCGAGGGCGTGGGCGTAGAGGCCCTAGTGGCGGCTTGTAGGCGGCACTTGAGCAATTTCTTGGAAGAGCAAGAAACAAACATGCATTACTCTTTTGACCATGGAATCAGAGTTTGTGGCTCTCACTTCCACTGGTCAAGAAGCATAATGGTTGAGGGATCTTCTGTTGGAAGTTCCATTGGCTAAACACAATGTTTCAAAGGTGATGATACACTGTGATAACCAAGCCACTTTAGCAAGAGCATTCAACGAAGTGTACAATGGAAAGTCTAGGAACATGGGACTTAGACATTCGTTTGTGAGAAAAATGATTAAGGATGGAATCATTTCACTCACCTATATACGAACAAGCTATAATTTGGCCAATCCATTTACTAAGCCACTGGCCAGAGACTTAGTAAAAACAACCTCGGGAGGAATGGGGTTGAAACTCCTTGAATAAGAGTTTCAACAATGGCGAAAACCCAATCTTATGTTAACAGAACATTAACTTCAAGATTCAATGGGTAACAACAAGTCGTTGATTTGGATGTAAGTCAGACATTGGGTAATAATGTTGACTATTGTAAATAGAGGGTTGAGGTTTTCAAACCACTTAATGAAGTTCATAACCGAGGAAAAGTATCTCATGGAAAAGGATACAACATGAACTTCACCTATGTGAATTTCGAGATGGTGTCATCTCAAAGTGAGAGTTGGAGTTTCTCTCATGAAAAATTCATTAAACAGGATTGCATATGGCCATAAATAAGTGCTAAGCGAGATATGTAGAGGAAGAACCTTTAAAGAGTGTGTGTAAGGTAACGTCGGTCTAATAATATGGATTAATGGTTTAAAAGCATTGTTATCTAATATTCTGATTAAACTTTGCGTTATCCTCACTAAGGTTAAGTTTTAAATCGAAATATACCTAACTGTATTAACACTCTTTATATCTCATTTTCTAGAATTAGTTTTGTCATTATTAGAACAAGTGGGGGATTGTTGGAAACTATAAACAATAATTGTCATGGGTATGTTCCAATATGATAAAAATGGGCAATTGAGTTAATGAAAATAAATGCTTTACAAATAGTCTCACGTGGAGATAACATCAAAAGGATTTATAAAGACATTGAAATATTAAACTCACCAAACGAGCCAAAGAGGATAAGGTGCCACATGGACATATGTGGTGGTCCCAAGCTTTATGCCACATATAACATCCAAACAACCCCTCGCTGGTGTAGCCACCGGCAACACCGACTCCGGCTCCAGGACCGGGACCGATTCTGAGGGTATAGGCGCTAGTGGAGACTTGTAGGCGGCACTTGAGAACTTGGGCATGATGCATCAGAGTAATCAGACTATTCAGAGAGTTAATGAGGCGGCGCTCCGGGGCCGGCATGCTGCAAATTTATTCTAAGTATTTCTCCAGGATTTTGGTTATTTCTTACAGTTTGAATTTCGAATTCAAAATATACAACACTTCATGAAGTGGTGCGTTGTATTATCATAGGTGAACCATTGCAACATATGATGAAAAATCGTTGTTTCATCAAGAGATGCAAACTTATGAAACAACACATCATGACCTATAAATACATGATTTTGAATTCGAAAATCACTGACTCAAAATATGCACATCCTCTTAAACATTCCAGACACACTTCTTTGCATTCGACTCTAATACATCAAAGAGAGTGCTTGAAATACCTTTAAGGAAAGTTACTTCATTCACGATTCAACCTGGATCCATTTAATCTTGTCGAACTTTCAACAGTCTTAAAAGTATTTACACAATGTCTTCCGACACTGCAGTTTCAAGCATCAAAGTTATGAATCAGGATCTTGTCAAGTTGGATTGGTTTGATAGAACCAACTACACCAAATGGCAAGACAAAATGGTATTCTTACTGACTTCCCTGAAGGTTCACTATGTCTTAGATCCAGACTTAGCACCCATTCCTGAACCATTAGAAAATGACTCTAAAGAAGTCAAGAAGGAGCGCAAGAAACGTAAGGAGGACGAACTGCTATGTCGTGCACATATTCTGAATACGTTGTCTGATCGTCTCTACGATCTCTATACGGATAATCCGTATGCAATAGAAATCTGGAAAGCACTCGAATTCAAGTTCAAGGCCGGAGAGGAAGGTACGAAGAAGTTTTAAATTTCTAAATATTTTGATTTTAAATTTATAGACTGCAAACCCATACTTCCCCAAGTGCATGAGTTGAAAGTCCTCGTGAATAAAATAAAAGTAGTGACAATAGACATCCCTGAGACCTTTTAAGTCGGTGCAATCATTACAAAATTGCCACCTTCGTGGAAAGGCTACAGAAAGAAATTATTGCACAGTTCTGAGGACTTCTCTTTGGAGAAAATCCAGAAACATCTTCGAATCGAGGAGGAATCGAAGGAGAGGGAGAAATCAGAATCTATGGGTCTTTCTAAAGCCAATGTTGTGACCACCAAAGGAAAGAAGAAACATGATGTCATAAAGAGTCATCTTGGACCAAAAAAGGAACATAACAAGTTCAAGAATTCTGGCGGTCATAAGGATCCGAAAAGCGGATGTTTTGTTTGTAGAAAACCTGGATACTATGCTAGAGATTGCAGGCATAACAAGTCAAAATACGAGATCAATGCAGTTCATGCAAATGATGACATAATTGCTATAGTGAGCGAAATTATGGCAATCAAAGGCAAAGTTCAATGTTGGTGGTATGATACATGCGCTACGGTGTATGTCTCATATGACAAGGTGCTTTCGAAACCTATTCTGAGATAAATGATGGACAAGAAGTGAAAATGGGAAATGAAGTGCGATCTAAAGTTATTGGAACCAGATCGGTCAAACTCAACTTCAGTTCAGGAAATAAATTCACTCTCATCAATGTGCTTCATTTCCCTGACATGATTAGAATCTTGTTAGTGGGGATTTATTGGGAAAACCGGGCATTAAATCTGTTTATGAATCGGGCAAACTTATATTGACCCATAATGGTGTATTTATTGGAAAAGGTGTTGGTGTAAGCCCTAGAGGCCAATACTTTTGGTACTTGTATCGAATTATTTATTAATAATAAAAGGCTTTTTCTTTATTACGTTTGTTTAATAAAGTCCCTAGAATAGCTAGTCTGTTTAATGTATCAAGTATGACTTAATCATGAGATCACATTAAACATAAGGACACTATTCTTAAAGTATCCGTAGTCGAGCTTTAGTGTGAAGTGGGATAACATTAAAACATTAAGACTATTATGTTTGTAGACTGATGATCACATTTCATGGATCATGGATAAAGAGTTATCAAGTCTTAAACATAGGTATGAATATTAAGAGTAATATTTGTACCGGATTGACCCGCTATGAGAATACTATATAGAAAGTTATGCAAAGTGTCATAAGTTATTCTCATGGTGATAATAGTGTATTCCACTCTTCGACCTGAAACCACTATGGATCCTAGATGTAGAGTCGAGTGCTTTATTGCTGATCCAACGTTGTCCGTAACTGGATAACCATAAAGACAGTTAATGGGTACTCCACAAAGCATGCTGAGGGACATGAGTGTCCTAGATGGAATTTGCTCATCCTGCGTAACAGGATAAATGTCTATGGGCCCAATATTGAACTGGACAAGGATGACACAGTCTATGCCTTGTGTTCAATATAGACATAAGGGCAAAAGGGGTAATTATACACATAATTATTATCACAGAAGGAATTGTCAGATCACATGACATTTTCGTGTCTTGGGTAGCAGTGATGTGTTGCTAGATACCGCTCACTGTTTATTATGTTAAATGCGTGATTTAATATAATTGCCAACGTCACGAAAACCTACAGGGTCACACACAAAGGACGGATTGATGAGAGATAGAGTAACTAAGGAATACCGTAAGGTACGGTGCCCTTAAGTGAGTTATAGAGCATCGTAAGGTACGATGTACTTGAGTAGAATACGAAATATGGTAAGGTACCATGAGCTTAAGTGATTTTGGGCATATTATAAGATATGGGCCAAAATACACTTAAGTGGGCTTTTAGCTTGAAGCCCACACAAGTGGTTCTATAAATAGAACCCTTGTACAGAAGCAAAAATTTGCGGTTGCATTCTTTTTCGTTTTCACTCTCTCTCTCTCTCTCACTCAAAGCCTTCATTCGTACCAGCTAGCACTGAGATTGAAGGAACCCGTTCGTGTGGACTGAGTAGAGACGTTGTCATCGTTCAACGTTCGTGATCGCTTCGTGGATCTGCATCAAAGGTTTTGATCGTCACAAGAGATCTGCACCAAAGGTTTCAACCGTCACAAGAGGTAAATATTCTATCACTGATCATGACCATTCGTAAGGATCTCTAAAGGAGAAATTTTAATTTCCGCTGCGCTTTGGGTCGCAATTCTCCTTCAGTGGTATCAGAGCCACTTACGAAACCATGAATCGGATAGCTGTTTAATTTCTGTATTAATATGATTAAAAGACAGAATGAATCGATTAATTAAAAGGGTAATTAAATTTGGCATCATGAGTGTACGAGTTGGATGATTGATGTTGACTATGCTTCGGAATCCGACATTAGTATGGTGAAGCAGCGATACATCGATCGTCCATAGGTTACGCAATTGAGACCGATCAACTTATATATGATATAAGTAATCCTAATGCAAAGTACGGTATATGTGATATACTGTTTCTGTTTCATTCATTCGAACACTAAATGATTGTTTTCCTTTGAGCGATCAATGGTCATTTGCTTCGGAATCCGACATTAGTATGGTGAAGCAATGACCTGTTGATCAATCATACTGAATCAACAATCGAGGTGTGCTTGACGGTCTGAAATTGGCGCATTAGGGTTGGTGACGGCGCAAGGGTTGTGCCGTCAAGGAGTCAAAGAGTTGTGAATTTAGGGCTTTTGGAACACGTCTGTTGACTGTTTCAAAGTTTGTTATTTTGGCTGCGTGAAGCTCGTGTGACGAGCGTGTTGACTGTTTCAAAGTCTGTTATCTTGGCCGCGTGAAGCTCGTATGACGAGCGTAACAAGCGTAACAAGATGGATTCGTGACGAGCGTAACAAGATGCGTAACGGTCGTAACAAGATGCGTGACGGTCGTAACACGCTGCGTGACGCCCGTGACGGTCGTAACAAGGACGTGACGGTTATCACATGCCTTGTGACGGTCGTCACACACACAGAATGGGGTTTCTGTTTTGACTACGCAAGGGTTGTGTTGATGCAAAACAATGTCCATTTCAAATGAATTGTTCATTAAAATTTTGGACAGGGGCGCTGCCCCTCCAACCCCGCAAGGGCGCTGCCCCTTGACCCCGTCCGCTGATCGGTCAGCGGAACCCCCGGCTAACTCTGCGTAGTGTGATCGGTCGCCGAAATTTAATTTGGTTTTAATTAATTAAAGGAATTAAAATTTAATAATAACAATGTGTTTATTATTATTGCCTTATTGTGATCAGTTATGGCCTTAGTCTTCCTTTATTTTGTTTTGGGTTTTTAAATACGACCTGCGTGTCGTGCCTCTCCTTTTGATTTTAATGTAACTTCTTTTCTCATCTCAATCCCTCGTATGTAAAACGAGTTTCCTCTGTAATGTAATGATATGAAGAAAGAGAAGAAGAATTCAATATCAAAGGAGAAAGAGAAGAATTCAATATCAAAGGAGAATAATGATATGAAGAAAGAGAAGAATTCAATATCAATGGAGGACAACCTTGAAGATCTTGCTTGGAGAAGCTTAGATCGTTATTAGGTTAGCTTAGGTTCTCTCATTGGCTTGGGAGAACAATTGCGCTAGGGGCCATAACTGTTTCATTTTGTTTGTATGTATGTTGATGCATGTGAATGTATGTTGATGCATGTGAGAGACGATTTATATGATAAACAAGCCGGTGAGATCATAACAATTGCAATTCCCTCAAACTAAAATATTAAGTTTATGCTTTCCAAGTTTTAGCACTCATCAAGACTAGTATCGAATAATGTAGGTTTCGCCAAAGCGAGGTGCATGTTCTATATTGGTAAGGTGCGATGGGATAATTGTAATATCCAACTGCTAAAACAATGGGTCAAACTTAACTAAACAAATTATGAGAATATTATATATGTTTGCTTTCCAAGTTTTAGCACTCATCAAGACTAGTATCGAATAATGTAGGTTTCGCCAAAGCGAGGTGCATGTTCTATATTGGTAAGGTGCGATGGGATAATTGTAATATCCAACTGCTAAAACAATGGGTCAAACTTAATTATAATTTTCTTATATATGTTTAGAAGCAAGAGTTGGGAATGATCCATATGATGGATTGGAATAAGGAGTTATTCACCCAACTGAAATTTTCGAGAGTTGTATGAGATACAATCAGAAGGAGTTCCTACCTAAATAACCTAGTTCTGTGTAATCCGCCTACGCGGACTTAGAACGAAGTGAAATATGGATCTCGACCCACTAGAAAATCTTCCAACGGGATTTTCCGAATCAAATGATGAGGGTCATTTGTTTTGAGTAAAATAGTGGGAGCATATTTGATTAAAGGCCTAATTAAATATGTCAATGATACTAATATTTTCTTAATCCTTATGTAGATAACCATGACAACAAACACCTCTAACAACATCTTGCCATCAATCCTTGACAAGGAAAAATTGTCTGGGACAAATTTTCTGGATTGGCACCGAAACCTGAGGATTGTCCTCAAACATGATAAAAAGCTGTATGTCTTGGAGACTCCTGTTCCTGAAGAGGAACCTCCTAGTTCTGCACCTAAGGCAGAAAGAGATGCTTATAAGAAGCATGTCGATGATGCCAATGAAACTGCTTGTCTCATGCTAGCTACCATGAACTCAGAATTGCAAAAGCAACATGAGAACATGTCAGCGTTCGATATGATCGAACACCTGAAGTTGCTCTATCAAGAGCAAGCAAGGCATGAGAGGTTTGAAGTTTCAAAAGCCCTTTTCCAAAGCAAGTTAGCTGAGGGAGCCCCTGTAAGTCCCCATGTGCTCAAGATGATTGGGTATGTGGAAAACCTTGAAAGGTTGGGTTTTCCCCTCGGAAAGGAACTTGCGACTGATTTGATCTTGCAATCGTTGCCAGATAGATTCAGTCAATTTATCCTAAATTTCAATATGAATAATATGGATAAATCTCTTCCTGAACTGCTAGGCATGTTAAGAACAGCCGAGCAGAATCTAAAGACAAAAGGGAAGTCCATTCTGATGATCGGAAATGGAAAGAGACAGAACAAAAGGCCCACCAAGCAGGGTGATAAAGGGAAAGGCAAGCAAGTTGCCAAACCCAGACCCACTGTTGCTGCTTTGAAGCCTAGTGGAGGCATAGCAAAGGCAGGCACCTGCTTCCATTGCGGTAAGACCGGACACTGGAAGAGAAACTGCCCAAAGTACCTGGAAGATACGAAGAATGGAGTAGAGACTTCAACTTCAGGTATTTTTGTTATTGAAATAAATTTATCTACTTCTGCATCATGGATATTAGATACTGGATGCGGTTCTCACATTTGTACAAATGTGCAGGGGCTAAAAAGAAGTAGAGATTTGGCAAAAGGTGAAGTTGACCTACGAGTTGGCAATGGAGCAAAGGTTGCTGCTTTAGCCGTAGGAACTTATGTATTAACTTTACCTAGTGGTTTAATAATTCAGTTAGAGAACTGTTATTATGTACCTGCAATTAGCAGGAATATTATTTCCATTTCTTGTTTGGACAAGTTTGGTTTTTCATTTATAATAAAGAACAATTGTTGCTCAATTTATTTGAATGATATATTCTATGCTACCGCACAAATGAGCAATGGACTGTATGTCCTTGATCTCGAAATGCCTATATATAACATTAATACTAAAAGGATGAAACCTAACGAGTTAAATCCAACTTACCTTTGGCATTGTCGATTAGGCCACATAAATGAGAAACGCATTTCCAAACTCCATAAAGATGGACTCTTGGACTCTTTTGATTATGAATCATATGAGACATGCAGATCTTGTTTAATTGGAAAGATGACAAAGTCTCCATTCACAGGAAAAGGTGAAAGAGCTAATGATCTTTTGGCCCTCATACATACTGATGTATGTGGACCACTGAACATACCAGCCAGAGGAGGTTTTCAGTACTTCATCACATTCACTGATGATTTCAGTAGATATGGTTATGTGTATTTAACGAAACACAAATCAGAGTCCTTTGAAAAGTTCAAGGAATTCAAGAATGAAGTACAAAACCAACTGGGTAAGAATATTAAAACTCTTCGATCAGATCGAGGTGGTGAGTATTTAAGCCTAGAGTTTGATGACCATCTGAAAGAGTGTGGGATCCTATCCCAACTTACTCCTCCTGGAACACCCCAATGGAATGGTGTATCTGAGAGAAGAAATCGAACCCTGTTAGACATGGTCCGATCCATGATGAGTCACGCCGATCTTCCAAACTCCTTTTGGGGACATGCACTATTGACAGCAGCTTACACACTTAACCGTGTTCCATCCAAGAAGGTTGATAAGACACCATATGAGATATGGAGTGGTAAGAAACCACATATGTCTTACATGAAGATTTGGGGTTGCGAGGTTTATGTGAAACGACAAATTTCAACTAAGCTTGAGCCCAAATCTGACAAATGCTTATTTGTGGGGTATCCTAAAGAAACAAAGGGGTATTACTTCTACAATCCTTCTGAGAGCAAAGTATTTGTCGCTCGAACTGGAGTTTTCCTAGAAAAGGATTTTATTTCCAAAGGAACCAGTGGGAGGAAAGTAGAGCTTGAAGAAATTCAAGAATCACAAAGCATAGATACACCTATGGAGGAATTAGAGCAGGAAACACAAGAAGTTGTGGAAGAGCAACCTGCTCAAGTAGAACAAAACCAGCGTAGGTCAAGCAGGATACGTCAACTACCTGAGAGATATGGATATCTCATAACTGATCAAGGTGATGTATTACTCATGGATCAAGATGAGCCTGTGACCTACCAAGAGGCCATAACTGGTCCCGAGTCTGAGAAGTGGCTAGAAGCCATGAAATCTGAAATGGATTCCATGTACACAAACCAAGTTTGGACCTTGGTAGAGCCTCCTGTAGGAGTTAACCCTATAGGATGCAAGTGGGTCTTCAAAAAGAAGACTGACATGGATGGTAAGGTACATACCTATAAGGCAAGACTGGTTGCAAAAGGATACAAACAAATTCATGGGATTGACTATGATGAAACCTTTTCACCAGTTGCAATGCTTAAATCTGTTCGGATTTTACTTGCTATCGCTGCATATCATGATTATGAAATATGGCAGATGGATGTCAAAACTGCTTTCCTTAATGGAAATCTTCTTGAGGATGTGTACATGACACAGCCTGAAGGATTTGACATACCAGAGGAAGCCCAAAAGATATGTAAGTTACAAAGATCAATCTATGGATTGAAGCAAGCTTCCAGAAGCTGGAATCTTCGTTTTGATGAAACAGTAAAACAATATGGATTCATCAAGAACGAAGATGAGCCTTGTGTCTACAAGAAGGTTAGTGGGAGCATGATCGTTTTCCTGGTATTATATGTAGATGACATATTACTCATTGGAAACGATATCCCCACCCTACAACAAGTAAAGTCTTGGTTGGGGAAATGCTTTTCTATGAAGGACCTAGGTGAAGCAGCCTATATTTTAGGAATCAGAATCTATAGAGATAGATCACAAAAACTGCTTGGCCTAAGTCAGAGTACATACATAGACAAAGTGTTGAGACGCTTTAATATGCATGATTCCAAGAAAGGATTCATACCTATGCAACATGGCCTGTGTCTATCAAAAACACAATCCCCTTCAACTAAGGAAGAAAGGGATCACATGAATAAGATTCCATATGCATCTGCAATAGGATCTATTATGTATGCCATGTTATGTACTCGACCAGATGTCTCGTATGCTTTAAGTACAACGAGTAGGTACCAATCTGATCCTGGTGATGCTCACTGGGTGGCTGTCAAGAATATCCTTAAGTATTTAAGAAGGACTAAGGACTCATTCTTGATATATGGAGGTCAGGAAGAGTTGGCTGTAATTGGATACACCGATGCTAGCTTCCAGACAGATAAGGATGACTTTAGATCGCAGTCTGGTTATGTGTTTTGCTTAAACGGTGGCGCTGTGAGCTGGAAAAGTTCAAAGCAAGATACAGTTGCTGATTCTACAACCGAGGCCGAGTATATTGCTGCCTCAAGTGCATCAAAGGAAGCTGTTTGGATCAAAAAGTTCATTAGTGAACTTGGCATAGTTCCTAGTATTGTGGATCCCATTGGTCTCTACTGTGATAACAATGGTGCTATCGCACAAGCCAAGGAGCCTAGATCTCACCAACGATCCAAACACATACTTAGGCGTTATCATCTCATTCGAGAGATAATAGATAGAGGATATGTGAAAATATGCAGAGTACCTACACTTGACAATATTGCTGACCCACTGACAAAGCCTCTTGCGCAGCAGAAGCATGATGGCCATACTAGATCTATGGGTATTAAGGGTATGCCTGATTGGCTCTAGTGCTAGTGGGAGATTGTTGGTGTAAGCCCTAGAGGCCAATACTTTTGGTACTTGTATCGAATTATTTATTAATAATAAAAGGCTTTTTCTTTATTACGTTTGTTTAATAAAGTCCCTAGAATAGCTAGTCTGTTTAATGTATCAAGTATGACTTAATCATGAGATCACATTAAACATAAGGACACTATTCTTAAAGTATCCGTAGTCGAGCTTTAGTGTGAAGTGGGATAACATTAAAGCATTAAGACTATTATGTTTGTAGACTGATGATCACATTTCATGGATCATGGATAAAGAGTTATCAAGTCTTAAACATAGGTATGAATATTAAGAGTAATATTTGTACCGGATTGACCCGCTATGAGAATACTGTATAGAAAATTATGCAAAGTGTCATAAGTTATTCTCATGGTGATAATAGTGTATTCCACTCTTCGACCTGAAACCACTATGGATCCTAGATGTAGAGTCGAGTGCTTTATTGCTGATCCAACGTTGTCCGTAACTGGATAACCATAAAGACAGTTAATGGGTACTCCACAAAGCATGCTGAGGGACATGAGTGTCCTAGATGGAATTTGCTCATCCTGCGTAACAGGATAAATGTCTATGGGCCCAATATTGAACTGGACAAGGATGACACAGTCTATGCCTTGTGTTCAATATAGACATAAGGGTAAAAGGGGTAATTATACACATAATTATTATCACAGAAGGAATTGTCAGATCACATGACATTTTCGTGTCTTGGGTAGCAGTGATGTGTTGCTAGATACCGCTCACTGTTTATTATGTTAAATGCGTGATTTAATATAATTGCCAACGTCACGAAAACCTACAGGGTCACACACAAAGGACGGATTGATGAGAGATAGAGTAACTAAGGAATACCGTAAGGTACGGTGCCCTTAAGTGAGTTATAGAGCATCGTAAGGTACGATGTACTTGAGTAGAATACGAAATATGGTAAGGTACCATGAGCTTAAGTGATTTTGGGCATATTATAAGATATGGGCCAAAATACACTTAAGTGGGCTTTTAGCTTGAAGCCCACACAAGTGGTTCTATAAATAGAACCCTTGTGCAGAAGCAAAAATTTGCGGTTGCATTCTTTTTCGTTTTCACTCTCTCTCTCTCTCTCACTCAAAGCCTTCATTCGTACCAGCTAGCACTGAGATTGAAGGAACCCGTTCGTGTGGACTGAGTAGAGACGTTGTCATCGTTCAACGTTCGTGATCGCTTCGTGGATCTGCATCAAAGGTTTTGATCGTCACAAGAGATCTGCACCAAAGGTTTCAACCGTCACAAGAGGTAAATATTCTATCACTGATCATGACCATTAGTAAGGATCTCTAAAGGAGAAATTTTAATTTCCACTGCGCTTTGGGTCGCAATTCTCCTTCAAAAGGATATTCCGCCGAGGTAATGATCAAACTATGTACTACCAACAATATTATTAATGAAATTTATACTTCCGCTTACATGCTTGAATCTGTTTCTCTATGGCATAATAGACTAGCACATTCCAGTATTAGTTCTATGAAGAGACTAATTAAATCTGGATTGATTTCTTGTAATATAAATGATTTCAAAAAGTGTGAATTATGTGTTAAATCAAATATCATTAAGAAACCTTTCAAAAATGTTGAAAGAAATACAAATCTACTTGATCTTGTACACTCAAATTTGTGCGAATTCAATGGCATGTTAATCCGTGGGGGAAATATATATTGTATTACATTCATCGATGATTCTTCTAGATACACACAAGTATATCTCTTAAAGTATAAATATGATGCTTTTAATGCCTTTAAGATTTATAAATCATAAGTGGAAAATCAATTAAGTAGAAGTATCAAAGTCCTTAGGAGTGATAGGGGCGGTGAATACTTTTCTACTGAATTCGATGCATTTTGTGAAGAACACGGCATAACACATGAATGTTCGGCACCTCGCACACTGCAACAAAATGGCATGGCCAAAAGAAATAATCGAACATATCAAGAGATGATGAATGCCATGTTGATGCATCCTGAATTCCCCTCAATTTGTGGGGTGAGGCCTTATTATCCACTTAACATATAATTAATAGAATTCCTTTAAATAAAACTGATATTTCTCCATATGAGGCATGGAAAGAAAGAGCATAAAATATCGGTTACTTTAAAGTGTGGGGTTGTGTGGCTTACTACAAAAACATGGATCCTAAAAGAACCAAGTTGGGTACTCAAGGAATAAGACGTGTGTCGCATTACGCGAAAAACCGGCGGGAAAACAAGAACAACAGAGCCGCCACCGTGCGTTATTTATCCCAAAAGAGGGAAACGAAACGCTCAGAGTAAACCTGGAAAAAACATGGTCTCGCGACCAAAGAGAATGGGTTCGGGAGTCGGTTATGCGAAGGGAAGGTATTAGCACCCCTACGCATCCGTCGTACTCGACGGGATCCACGCACAATAGGAAGGAAAACGGTTGCTAAAAACACTGCTCAAACACACACGAGGAACGCAGGTGGGGTTAAGAGGAAAGAGCTCGATAAGGTATCGCACCTTATGCCTACATATCTTGTCTGGAACAAGAATCAGAGCCGCTGTAGTTCGGCTTACGCACGCCAAACAACACAGAACACACAAACAAACAAGGGTGGCAAACATGGAGCCCGACAACCAATTGATGGAATTATGTCGGCATCCGAACCAAAACACACTCAAAAGGGCAAACATGGAGCCCGACAACCAATTGATGGAATTATGTCGGCATCCGAACCAAAACACACTCAAAAGGGCGAACCTGGAGCCCGACAGCCAATCACTGGACTTACGTCAGCATCCGAACCCAAAACACCAGACAACATACAATCAAGCAAACAAACAAACAATAACTGGCTAAGGAGTCAGGGACTCGAGCCTAGCCTTTGTCAAACAACACACACAAAAGAAAAAAGGCGCCCGGAGAGATCAGCTCAATCTCCTGCCTACATACTTCATCTGGTGTGAAGATCAGGGCGATGTAGTTCCCTTATGCAGGGATAAGGATCTAGCCTAACCAAATAACAGAGGGAGACACAACTCTAGGGAGACTACGACTCGAGCCTAGATGTTGTCATGCAAAGTCGTCCCTAAGTTAAGGTTTCTAGCTAAATGGCACGAGGGCCAACCTATCCTAAGCAGGAAAGAAGCAAGCACACAAGCAAACATTAAACAAGCACACATCAAATGAGAACAAGCATCTCAAACAAGCATGTCAATCAGATATCCACATAGCACACGCTATAACCAAACAAGGGGGCTCAATCAATAGGTTTGACTGCCTCAGCAAGTCATCTGTACAGGCTGTTTTTGCTCTTAACCTTGCCATTGCGAGGCTAAGGTGAAGCAGATGAAAGGATGAAGTGAGGATAAGACCTCACAGCTCTTATCCCTGACCAGGGAGAGCTTCTGACAAATGAGCATGGGTCCAGAATGGGGGAACCCTTCTATACTCAGAGACTCTGACACAATGTGCAATGCACAAGATCTTGGGCTTGGATCTCAATGCTACAACCATGTAATGGGAGCAAGAAGAAGACTCACAGAATGGTGGGGGATAGATTGCTTATCCCTACCTTCCACCAATTGCCTCTTTTAGAGGACTTTCACCTGCTTGGCACGAAAAATAAACAACCACAATCATTGCCTCTTAAGGAGGACTTCAGACAGTTTGCCCGGTCAAATAACAGACCGGGTCTCCAGACTACATGAAGTTAGGAAGTTATACCTCAATGCAAGTTGCTTAAGCAAAGCAAAGCAAAAGTTCACAAGGAACTGAGCAACTAAAAGTACCTGGAAACAATCAAACACAGTTAGTACTCAGACAGACAAAGATAAACAGCAAGTATTAATCATCCAGACTATACAAACTAATGCACAACAAAGCAAGCTCAAAGCTTAATCCCAAACTTCACAACCTACAAAACAAAGTTATATTAGTGTACAAACATCAAACAACATCAATTGAATTGACTTGGATCATTCTCCATTCACATTACACCTTTTCATCCTGAAAAATCAATCAAATGTTAGCAACTAGACCACTAGGCCAAGCCTAGGGTCAAAAGGCAAGAAAAATTCCTAAACAGCAAGGTATCTCTAACCAAACTCAAATTAATGTCAAACAAGAGCCAACACAATTAGTCCCATGTTCATATCATTCATTATATTCATTCTATGCACAAAACAAGGCAAACTAGTTCAAATGAAGCACCAAACATCCAAACAGAACTATTGCATTCAAATCCATATCACAACAATTCTAAAAATTCTCAAATAATTTACACCTAAACAGGGGATATTCCAGGTCTAGCATGTCAAATTTTAGCCTAATTGGACCAAGGGAACTATGTCAATGAAAATCAACAAAAACAGACACAATTACATGCTCCAAATCACAACATCAACACATGCATTCACTTCAAAAATTCACAACTCAATGAAAACAATAAAGAAATGCATGGGACCAAAACAGGGATGTTCCATCATGTGTCTATTACAAGCATACCAAGTTTCATGATCATTCAATACCATATGAGCATTTCACATTAAATCTACCAACCTATGTCACATGAACTTGCAATTTTGACCAACAGAGATGAAAAATAGCAATCAATTTGAAAATGCCACATAAAATTCCACAAAAATTCACATAGCATCCTGACATGTTAATGATACATCATGCAAAATTTCACATTATTCCAACAAGTATAGGTCACTCAAAAAAAATCCAGCAAGTTGACATAATGAGGTGTGACACAAATTGTCACACCTAAGTTCCAAAATTCGCAACTCAATGACCAGGTATCAAAAATTCATGAAATTTACATATAAATCAACATTAACCAGTCCACAATCATCACAAAAATTTTCAGACATTTATTTGTAAGCATGAGAATTTCACATTGGATTTGGTAGAATGTATCAAAAAATAGCACATGTGAAACAAACCTAAGTCAAACATAATTCACACCATGCACAACTTCCATCAATAGGTCAAATAAATTCTAGAGTCAAAAACAAAGTCAACACAAAAATTTCCACATTTTTCTGATTTTTTTATGAATTTTTATGAATTTTTTAAAGTCTTTATGAATTTTTAGAATTTTTATGAATTAATTGAAATTTAGTAATGGCAGACTTGTAATTATGTGAGGCGGGAGCGGGAAACGCCTGATTCAAATTTTCAAACGGATTTGAAGATCTAACACACTAATCTTCATCGTTTTGCCCAGGAAAATTCCAGAAATCCTATGAACACATGATCCATGAATCCTAACCAAAATGAACAAATGGATATCCGTTGGACTCGTCTAAGCACGAGGATCTCGAATATCAACTTAATTTCATCTAAAAGTTCCTAAATCTTGCAAATCGATGAAATTAGGGTTTCACATCGCATCTTTAAATCCAGATTTCCTGAGCTATAGTCATCTATTTCCTAAACTAAACACATCACTGAACTCCACATGAGATGAACTTTAAAACGCATATAACCATCAAGCATTTTATGAAATTCGAAATTCACTCACCTGGAAATTGCAGCGCTGGAATTGGATGGATTCGTGTGTTTTGGCTTCAAACAGATGTAGCATAATCCTCAGGAAGGTGAATGATGCGTTCAGATTTGCTTGATTCCACTCCTAGTGCTCATAATCACGATTTGCCATTGATGATGAATCCTTGTACAGTCACGATTCCACACTCCTTGCCTTCCAATCTTCACAAACAGTTGGAGATGATGATGAGAGGAGTTCAAATCAAAAAGAAACTCGAAGATTGATCAACAATTGATGAAGTTTGATGAAGTTGAAGGTTTTGTGTTCTTGAGGAAATTGAGAGAATTGGAGAGTTTTCAGATCTGGTTTTTGGTGAAATGATTTTCTGTTATGATTAGAATGTGATTAGGAATATATATGTGTGCTTAATCATCACTTAACCATGTAATTAACCAAATTGAATGATTAGTGAAATGGTTAATTTTCAAATAAGGGACAAAATGGTACTTTCACACATAAGCCAATGCCAGCTCATGGACAGCTCACACACTCTCAAAATGACATGTGTGAGCTGTTGCAACTTGTTTCACTCTCATTGGATGCATATTTCTCATTTTCACCATGTAATTGCACTTTGTCCAATTTTGCACTTTCATTCCACAAGCCAATTTCCAAACCATGAAGCCTAGCCATGTAATGATGATTCCAACAAGTTTCAAATACCATTTATGAGGTGTAGCAAAAATCCCCACTCAAAAATTCCAATTATTTCACAAGTTGGACAATTTTGCCCCTGGTTCATTTAACTGTCTAGTTGAAATTTGACTTTTTGCATTGGCCACTTTTGAAGAAATCCAATTATGCACCATGAAAGTACATGTCAAATGGAGTTTGTGCATATAAAGAACTTGCAATCTGGACAAACCATGTGGAAATTATGGCCTCCTGATTATGGGTCATTTCTGAAATTCACTGAGCCTTAATTTTCCAACCATGCATTGGATTTTCAAGTTCCTGGACTTTTTGGAAAGGTGAAATCAAGATCTTCAACTTTTATGTTGGACAAAATTCCATTTGAAGCTTGTATGATGAAGTTATTTTGAGGGGAAAAAGTTTCCATTTTGGGCAGCTGAAATTACAGGTCACCTGCTATTTTTGGAAACTTTCTGTTTGACCTCCAAATCTTCAACCTTGGTCTTTGGTATGTCAAATGAGACTCATATGGACATGAATGAGGCCTTTCAAACCATTTCCCACCTTCCAATCCATAAAATCGGGCACAGTTGACCACAGTTGACTTTCTAGGGTTTCTGGTTGACTGAACAATGACTGGTGATTTCTGAGCATCCAACCTTTGGCCAAACCACTTCAAAATGATCCTTAGACCATATGAGCTTGATAGATCAACCCTAGGGCCTTGTCCCAATAAAAATGGCACTCACTTGCTTGATTGATTGATTCTCCTGATCAGTCTGACCCAATCCATCAATTGAGCTTGCTCTTGGGCAAATGGACAATGCAATGTTATGCAGTGGACATTGTTAATGCTATGACCTAATATGAAATGAATGTAAACAATGGTAGGGTGCAAATTTGAGGTGCTACAACGTGCTTTTGTAGGATATGCACAAAATAGTAAAGCATATAGACTCTTAAATTTAGAGAGTAATGTAATTATAGAATCCCGGGATGTAGAATTCTTTGAAAATCTTATCACTAAGGATAAAGAATTAGAGTCAGCCATAACTAAAGGATCTTGTGGAAAAGATTCCTCTCGGATTGTAGAAATACAACCTGAAGGCACTTCTCGAATCATTGAGTTACAACCCGAGCCTAGGATAAGCAAAAGAATCCGAAAAACAAAGAATCTAGGACCAAACGAAATTGATCCTCAATTTATTTCCTTTTATCTAGTTGAAGGAACTTGTAAGAATTTTGTGCAAAGTATTTTGGTCATTCTTCAATTAGGAGATGATCCTAAAACTTACAAGGAAGCAATAACTTCAAGGGACTCCTCCTTTTGGAAGGAAGCTATCCAAGATGAAATGGATTCAATTGTTTCAAACCACACTTGGGAACTTGTTGACTTACCAAAGGGATCAAGACCCATTGGATGCAAGTGGGTGTTTAAAAAAAAATATCATAGTGATGGTACCTTAAACACTTATAAGGTCAGATTAGTGGCAAAAGGATTTAGACAAAAGGAAGGTATAAATTACTTTGACACATATGCACAAGTAGCAAGGACAACCATAATTAGATTGTTGTTTGCCTTAGCATCTTTAAACGATCTTATAGTTCATCAGATAGATGTTAAAACAACATTCCTAAATGGAGATCTTGATGAGGAAATCTACATGGAACAACCAGAAGGCTACGTATTTCCTGGAAATGAACTAAAGGTGTGTAAGCTTGTCAAATCCTTATATGGCTTAAAACAAGCACCAAAACAATGGCATCAAAAATTTGATTCCATGATACTTTAAATGGATTTATTCATAATTCTTGTGACAAGTGTTTATACACAAAAGTGTGCAAAACCACTGTGATATTTCTTTGCCTCTATACTGATGCCATGCTAATAATTAGCAACGATTTGAATGGAATCCTAGAGACAAAGAGGTTTCTAACTTCCACTTTCAAAATGAAAGATCTTGGACTTGTTGACACAATTTTAGGGATCAAAGTTAAGCAAAATAGTGGGGGTTACGAACTTAGTTAAACACATTATATTGAGAAAATGCTTGATAAGTTCAATCACCTAAAATTTAAGGAAGTGACCACTCCATTTGATCATGTCGTCAAACTTCAAAAGAACAATGGAAGAGTAGTAGCTCAATCGGAATATGCAAGTGCTAAAGGGTGTCTTATGTACTTAATGTAATGTACCAGGCCCGATATATCATTTGTAGTTAGTAAAATAAGTAATTTAATAGTAATCCAAGTAATGAACACTGGAAGGCAATCACGAGGATTTTTGGCTATCTACTGAAAACCAAAAACCTTGGCCTTCATTATGGTAGGTTCCCTTCCATACTAGAATAATATACTGATGCGAGTTGGATATATAACGTTAGAGATCATAAATCTACCACTGAGTGGATATTTACACTGGTTGGAGGAGCAATTTCTTGGAAGAGCAAGAAACAATCATGCATTACTCTTTCGACCATGGAATCAGAGTTTGTGGTTCTCGCTTCCGCTGGTCAAGAAGCAAAATGTCGCCAAGCCTCATTAACTAAAGACAATGTTTCAAAGGTGATGATACACTGAGATAGCCAAACCACCTTAGCAAGAGCATTCAGTGAAGTGTACAATGGAAAGTCTAGGCACATAGGACTTAGACATTCGTTTGTGAGAAAAATGATTAAGGATGGAATCATTTTACTCACCTATATACGAACAAGCTATAATTTGGCCAATCCATTTACTAAGCCACTGACCATAGACTTAGTAAAAACAACCTCGAGAGGCATGGGATTGAAACTCCTTGAATAAGAGTTCCCATAACGGAGGCAACCCAATCTTATGTTAACAAAACATTAACTTCAAAATTCAATGGATAACAACAACTCTTTGATTTGGATGTAAGTCAGACATTGGGTAATAATGTTGACTATTATAAATAAAGGGTTGGGGTTTTCAAACCTCTTAATGAAGTTCATAACCGAGGAAAAGTATCTCATGGAAAAGGATACAACATGAACTTCACCTATATGAATTTCGAGATGGTGTCATCTCAAAGTGAGAGTTGAAGTTTTTCTCATGAAAAATTCATGAAACAGGATAGCATATGGTCATAAATAAGTGTTAAGCGAGATATGTAGAGGAAGAACCTTTAAAGAGTGTGTGTAAGGTAATGTTGGTCTAATCATATTGATAGTTTAAAAGCATTGCTACCTAATATTTCGATTAAACTTTGTGTTATCCTCGCTAAGGTTAAGTTTTAAATCGAAAGATACCTAATTGTATTAACACTTTTTATATCTCATTTTATGGAATTAGTTTTGTCATTATTAGAACAAGTGGGAGATTGTTGAAAACTATAAACAATAATTGCCATGGGTATGTTCTAATATGACAAAAATGGGCAATTGAGTTAATGACAATAAATGCATTACAAATAGTCCCAAATAGAAAATGGAGATAACATTAAAAGCATTTATAAAGACATTGAAACATTAAACTCACCAAAGGAGTCAAAGAGGATAAGGTGCCACATGGACATATGTGGTGGTCCCAAGCATTATGCCACATGTCACATCCAAACAACTCCTCACTGGTGTAGCCACCGGTGACACCGGCTCGGGCTCCGGGACCGGGTCCGAGGGCGTGGGCGTAGAGGTTCTAGTGGTGACTTGTAGGCGGTACTTGAGTACTTGGGCGCGACGCATCGAAACAATCAGACTATTTGCGGCGTTAGTGAGGCGGCGCGCCGAGGCCGGTGTGCTGCAAATTAATTCTAAGTATTGCTCCAGGATTTTGATCATTGCTTACCGTTTGAATTTCGAATTCAAAATATACAACACTTCATGAAGTGGTACATTATATTATCATAGGTGAATCATTGCAACATATGATGAAAATGTGTTGTTTCATCAAGAGATGCAAACTTATGAAACAACACATGCATGGCCTATAAATACATGATTATGAATTCGAAAATTATTCACTTAAAGTCTGCACATCCTCTTAAACATTTCAAACACACTTCCTTGCATTCGAGTTCTTCACCTGTCTTGTGCAGACTCGATTAAAAGACTGAATTATCGTGGGTATTCTTGCTTTCCGACTCTAAGACATCAAAGAGAGTGTTTGAATTACTTTTAAAAAAAGTGATTTCGTTCACGATTCAACTCGGATTCATTTAATCTTGTCGATATTTCTAACATTTTGATACATGAAATAGATGAGATCAGAATAAGAGTTTGAGAGAGTATAAATTATATGCAAATTTTAGTATATGATTTTCATTTGCTCACTGCCAAGCTAATATAGCCAAGGTCGTTTACATGAGATGACGCACTACAAAGCCGGCTCATCATTTCTTTAAAAACTTGTAAATGCTTAAAACGTGACCTAACATGGAAAGTAAAAGTAATTAAAAAACCATTGTCTGTAAAAAAAATGGTCCCTAAACTAATAATATTTCATGTCAAGAATAACCATTGGAATCAAGAAGATGATTTATCAGCAGCACACATGCAGCTCAAATAAGTCTGAAGATATTTGTTCTAACGGTGTTGGTTACTTGAATTGATAGGACAAGAGATTCCTCCTTGGAATTAAGATGAGAGGAGACGATAATTCTTTTTGGTTCATCATAATGCAATTATTTATAACCATAATATATGTAATCTAATGGTTGATACATTTCTAACTGAATCCTATAAATGTTTCATGGTATTTTGTGCTTTGAGGATCTTAGCACGAAGCTTGATGATGAGTTGTTGTCAGGTAATTTGGTATCACTAAGTATTGAACATGTGACATCAGACATGGCATAAGAGAGGTGAATTATAAGAGGGGTGAATTATGTGTTTTAGAAATATTTGATTTTAAAAATTTTCAGAATTAATTTTAGGATTTAAAAAGATTTTGTAAAGGTTTTGAAAATAAGTAGCGGAAAATATCATTCAGAAGGTAAATTGTGGAAATTAAAAGTTAAGTGAAGAAAGAAAACATTAGAAGATATAGAGGTTTGGTCAAAAGAAAAATACTTAATCCTCTCTCTAAGATTTGTTCTCGAGAAGATCCAATAATCTTAAGAGTTTTTAATATATTGAACTTTGAACCAAATGAAGTTTGTGATTATCTTTCGACCAAACAATAAACATGGAGGTATATCATCCTATCATTATTATAAACAAAAAAATTTCAATTATTTGTCCCTATTTTAAGCATAAGTCAATTATTACTAAATCTTTTAATGTTGTAATTCTTAATATACCCCTCTATAATTCAACTTTCATTTTCTAACATTTAAAATTTTAAAAATTCAAACCAGTCAAATATTTGTTCGGCGGCACGAGTAAATTTATTTGATATGATATAAAATGGTTTTCGATATGTATCTAAATTTGAAATTAACTATTAATTTTAAATTAAACAAAGATTATATAAACTTAATTATATTAAAATACAAAAAGTAAAAAAAAAGATATGTGAGATAAAAGAAAAATAAATTTGAATTTTTGAAAATAAAGATTTTATCTTTTAAATTAAGGTAATTGTTGATTAAAATAAAATATGTATTGTGCTAATAATGAATTATTTTTTTGAAATAACCAACTTTTTCAAATTATATACTAAAATAACCATATTTTTAATTTATTTACCAAACTAACCATGTGTTTGGGAGCATGCGCTATTGCAATTGATACATGCATGTAAAATGTAAGAGGATGCGTCACTGCAATTGGCGCATCCATGTAAAATGTAGGAGCATGCGCCAATGCACTTAACGCATGCATGTAAAAACATATAAAATGTAGGATCATGCACCACTGCAATTGACACATGCATGTAAAATATAGGAGCACACACCAGTGCAATTGGCACATGCATGCAAGAAATTAAAGAGTAGTCACATGCATGCGCCAATTGCAGTGACACATACTCCTACATTTTACCCGACACATGCTCTTATATTTTACATGTATGCACCAATTGCAGTGACAAATGGTGCATTGGTTTTTTTTTTTGAAAAATGCCTATATTGGTAAATACTTTAAAATTATGGTTATTTTCGTATTATTCTTGAAAAAAATGGTTATTTAAAATAAATAAATAAAATCTAATAATGACATGTGAAATAGAAAGTTCATTTGATATAATATAAAACGTATTTATTTATAGATATAAACTTGAAATGAGTTACTAAATTCTATTAAATAATCATACAAAAATAGTAACTCGAGAAGAAGAATGACTAAAAAAAAGAAGATATTTTGAAATAAGTATTTTGTATTTCAAATAAATGCAAATTATTGATTAAAATAAAATAGACATTGTGATAATATGTTAGATCAAAAATTTTTTCTTTGTCCATCTTGGAGTATATGATACGATATGAAATATATTTTGATACACATGCAAAATTTGAAATGATTTACTTTTAATCATTAAATGAACAATAATCATATAAATTTAATTGTATTAAATAATCACTAAAAAAATTCTGAGATGGACAAAGAAAAAAATATATTTAGAAAGTTCATACAATTAATTTTTTAATGGATTGATAGTTGAAATTGATCAAAAAATTATTTTTAATGACTTATCATTGATGATTGGATAATTTATTATTTAATATTATTTTATAGAATAAATTAATAATTTTAATTTTTAGTTCAATTATTTTCGAAATTTAGAAATTGATAATAAAAAAAAACCCTTTGGATCTATAGTTCATTTCTTTTTTAGCCTCAATCTAATATATAAGATGATATTAAGTCAAATATGAATGAAGTTTATAAATAATCATTTTATTTATAAGAAAATCTATATGAGACCTTATACAATTTTTTTTTACATAACTTGTTCTAATGTTCAAATCAACTTATTTTACATAAACATCACCAACTTTATTCTTTGTCTTTATCTCATCCAACAATTCATTATTAAACTAACCCTTCCAGCAACCTTTTGAATCACCTTCTAGACTTTTAATCATTCTCTTTGTGAAAATAAGTGCTTCTCTATCATCTTTCCCACCAATAAATAACAAACACACATTATATAGTGTTTTTGGTGAGAATATATGTGTCATTTGTGCTCTTTCAATTAACACGCCAATAGAACATGGTGCTCTTTCCATAACTCTGTAGTTCAAGTCCCTCAACGACTCGTCCTCCAATTCCACCGAATTACCGTCGCACAACCATTTTTTATAAAAAGGAAGAATAATAAGTGATACAAATTTGTCAAGTGCTAATGTACAAATTTCATCATACATCATTTCTACCGGTGATATAGCTGTGAAAGTGTTGACAACTAAATAACCTTTGAACTCTTTTTCAAATATTTGAAATGATTCTAGAAGTTTCTCTACCATCGATGTGTTTGAATTTGATTTCTTTTTTTTTTGAAGAATGTGACTAATGAATATAGGAGAAACTCTTCTTATTAACTCAATCAGTTGAAGTGCGTAAGTTGATATCGATTCTTCTTTTGTTAGATATGCTGCTTCAAGAAGATTTATTGTTGCTGGAATGTTGTTTGGCCTGTGAATACATGCTAAAACTCTAAGTTTTAAGTTGCTTTTCAGATATGTTATGTTTCTCTTTGTGTAATCGGTGTATTTCTTTGTCGGATTATAATTTGAACACTGAAACAAGTTATGAACAAGAAAATGCATAAAGTCCCACACCAGTTTGTTTAAAAATGAAATGAGTGTTTATAAACTACTCGTCCTCCAACTCCACCGAGTTACCATCGCACAACCATTTTCTATGAAAAGGAAGAATAATAAGTTATGCAAATTCGTCAAGTGCTAATGTACAAATATCATCATACATAATTTATGTTGGTGATACAATTGTGAAAGTGTTGACAACTAAACAATCTTTGAAATCTTTTTCAAATATTTGAAATGATTCTAGAAGCTTCTCTGTCATCGATGTGTTTGAATTTGATTTCTTCTTTTATTTAAGATCGTGACCGATGAATATAAGAGAAACTCTTCCTATTAACTCAATCAGTTGAAATGCGTAAGTGCATATCGGTTCTTATTTTATTAGATATGATGCTTCAAGAAGACTTATTGTTGTTGGAATGTTGTCTGGTCTGTGAATACGTGTTAAAACTCTAAGTTCTAAGTTACTTTTCAGATATGTTATGTTTCTTTTTGTGTAATTGGTATATTTGTTTGTTGGATTATAATTTGAACATTAAAACAAGTTATGAACAAGAAAATACATAAAGTCCCACACCAATTTGTTTAAAATGAAATGAATGTTTATAAACTACTTGTCCTCCAACTCCGCCGCATTACCATCACACAACTATTTTCTATGAAAAGGAAGAATAATAAGTGATGCAAATTTGTCAAGTTCTATTGTACAAATATCATCATACATCATTTATGTTGGTGAAACAATTGTGAAAGTGTTGACAACTAAACAACCTTTGAACTCTTTTTCAAATATTTGAAATGATTCTAGAAGCTTCTCGGTCATTGATATGTTTGAATATGATTTCTTCTTTTATTGAAGATCATGAATGATGAATATAAGAGAAACTCTTCCTATTAACTCAATCAATTGAAATGCGTAAGTGTATATTGGTTCTTATTTTGTTAGATATGATGCTTCAAGAAGACTTATTGTTGTTGGAATGTTATCTGGTCTGTGAATACGTACTAAAACTCTAAGTTCTGAGTTACTTTTCAGATATGTTATGTTTCTCTTTGTGTAATCGGTGTATTTCTTTGTTAGATTATAATTTGAACATTAAAACAAGTTATGAACAAGAAAATGCATAAAGTCCCACACCAGTTTGTTTAAAATGAAATGAATGTTTATAAACTATTTGTCCTCCAACTCCGCCGCATTACCATCACACAACCATTTTCTATGAAAATGAAGAATAATAAGCGATGCAAATTCGTCAAGTGCTAATTTACAAATATCATCGTACATCATTTATGTTGGTGATATAGTTGTGAAAGTGTTGGCAACTAAACAACCTTTGAATTATTTTTCAAATATTTGAAATGATTCTAGAACCTTCTCTATCCACTACGCCAAATAAGGGAAAAGAGGGCGCTTTTTTTGGCCTATAACAGCGCTTTAAAGCGCCCTCTAATCTGGCGCTGGCATAGGTAAAGACAGCGCTTTTTTTCCTAGTGAAAGCGCTGTCTAAAGTGGCTCTTTAAGACCTTTAAGGGCCACTTTAGAGGGCGCTTTTTCAAAAAAGCGCCCTCTAAAGTGGAAACATTTAAGGGGTTTAGAGGATGCTTTTTCAAAAAAGCGCCCTCTAAAGTGGAAACTTTTAAGGGTTTAGAGGGCGCTTTTACTGGAAAGCGCCCTTTAAAGTGGGTGGTTATTTAAATTTTTTTTTTTAAAAAGCGCTATATTTTTTTTTATATTTTAGACAACCTGTATATTGAAGCAGTACACCCAAAACTATATAATTTGAAGTCCTTTTTCACACATTGCATTCAACAAGCCTTATATACAACAATCCATACATATACAACAATCCACTGATATATAATCGTTTAACTTCTAAAGATTCTATATACAACCAATTCATAATTTAAAAAGAAATAAAACTAAGTAGCAAAAGCATCTCTGAGATGTATGTTTTTTTTGGTAGCAGCAGTCTTCTTAGCAACAACCTCTTTTTGTTCAATATCAATAGCATGAACCTAAAATATCATAAAATTAGTTAGGTGATGTATAAAATCAAGAATTAACATTTTCTATGCATAAATATCATATAATTGTGTTTATACCTTTTTCTTTTTATGCAACTGACTTGATTTGCTGCGTAATCCCCTTATATTTTTGGTCCCTTATCTTTTGAAGATAGAATTGATATATGTTTAGATGGACATGTTCCATTGTCGTAGAGGGATACTTTCAAATATCCAGCATCATCATCTACGCGAATGAGGCTTGACGACAATAGAGCATCTCCATGTAAACAAATATCAATTGATACTTCCGAGCATCCCTTGCCCCTTGCACGAATGATTGACTTCATAATAGCCATTTTACCTGTAAAAAAGAAAACAATTAAAATCAGATGACAAATGTAAAAACAATTAAAATCATAAATATCATATAATTGTGTTTATACCTTTTTCTTTTTATGCAACTGACTCGATTTGCTGCGTAATCCCCTTATATTTTTGGTCCCTTATCTTTTGAAGATAGAATTGATATATGTTTAGATGGACATGTTCCATTGTCGTAGAGGGATACTTTCAAATATCCAGCATCATCATCTACGCGAATGAGGCTTGGCGACAATAGAGCATCTCCATCTAAACAAATATCAATTGATACTTCCGAGCATCCCTTGCCCCTTGCACGAATGATTGACTTCATAATAGCCATTTTACCTGTAAAAAAGAAAACAATTAAAATCAGATGACAAATGTAAAAACAATTAAAATCATAAAAGTCATTTTACCTGTAATAAAGAAAACAATTAAAATAAACAAAAAACAATTTCAGAAGAGTTCAAACACATTCGGACCTAGGTTTCTAATGATACTGGTGTTGACACAAAATCATATGTTCATAGGTCGTATAACCCTAACTACTGGGTAATGTAGTCCCATTGCATGCGCTATCATGGTCACTAAAAACCAACCGTGAATAACATAAAACAGGTCGAAAACAAATGTAGTCCCATTGCATGCGCTATCATGTTCATAGGTCGTATAACCCTAATAAACCCAAACTATTTAAATGACTATGAATATTGAAACTTTACAGGTCGAAACAAACGTAGCATAGACAACAATAACATAAAACAGAAATTGGGCAAAGCTAAAACAAAGCAATAACATAAAACAGAAATTGGGCAAAGCGTGTACCTTTGATTGGTAGAAGGAGGAAACGCGCAGTAATAATGTAGATCTAACAGAGGTGGAAGGAAAACGCCTTAGAACCCTAACGTGAAAAAGAACGAAAATATATAACAGATAGTGAAATAACAAAACGCGCAGTATTTTATAATTTTAATGTTTACTAAAGGGGACATTAGAGGGCGCTTGTGGAAAAAAAGCGCCCTCTAAAGGGGGCCTAAGAGGGCGCTTATGGAAGCGCTCTCTAAGGCTTTCCAGAAGCACTTTATAAGCTGGAAATGCACATGGACTTATAACAGCGCTTTATACAAAGTGCCCTCTAAGGGTAACCTTAGAGGGCGCTTTACAAAAAGCGCCCTCTAAGGGTAACCTTAGAGGGCGCTTTATAAAAAGCGCCATGTATTGTTGTCCCTCTATCTCCTCCTTATTTTTTCGTTTCACCTTAGAGGGCGCTTTATTACAAAAGCGCCCTCTAAAGTGCGGTGTCTATTGCTCCTTATTTTTCGCTTCACTTTAGAGAGCGCTTTTGTAATAAAGCGCCCTCTAAGGTGCGCTGTCTATTCCAGTTTTTGGCGTAGTGATCATTGATGTGTTTGAATTTGATTTCTTCTTTTTTTAAGATCATGAGTAATGAATATAGAAGAAGCTCTTCCTAGTAATTCAATCACTTGAAGTGCGTAAGTGCATATCGGTTATTCTTTTGTTAGATATGTTATTTCAAGAAGATTTATTGTACCTGAAATGTTGTCTAGTATGTGAATACATGTTAAAACTCTAAGTTTTGAGTTACTTTTCAGATCTGCTATGTTTCTCTTTGTGTAATTGATGTATTTCTTTGTTGTATTATAATTTGAACATTGAAACAAGTTATGAATAAGGAAATGCATAAAGTCCCACATCAATTTGTTTAAAAATGAAAAGAGTGTTTATAAACTTCATTCATATTTGATTTAATGTCATCTTATGTATTAGAATGAGGTTCAAAAGGAATGGGTTATAGGTCGAATGTGTTTCTTTCATAAACTTTAATTAATTAATTTCTAAAATAGTTTAATTAGAATTATTAATTTATTTTATAAAATAATATTAAATAATAAATTATTTAGTCATTAAAATAATTTTTTAATTTTAATCATCAATGTAATGTATGCAAGATTTTATAATAGGAAAATCAATAATTTAAAATGCTCAAATTAAAAAAATCAAAATTGCATTTAAGCCAAAAAAAAATCAAGTAAAATTAATGAACTAAAAAATTCAAATGCAAACTGATGTGTATATTTGAAACTGATACTAGGCGGAATTTAAAAAAATGTAAGCATTTATATTGGTATATGTATAACATTAATTGCAAAAAGTTGAATATCATGGTTCCCTATAATATGTGTGTATGTAGAGAGATGGTGACAAAGATTCTCTCATACATTTACTGCAATTAATCACGTTAATTAAATTTAATTAAATTTAATAAAAGGGACATTATAGTACATTTTATTTTATAACTGTTTTGTACAAAATCTAAAAAATTAATTACACTTTGTTAGTTTGATTTTTCAACTATGGGCTAAAAATTCAGCACAAGTTATAGATTGGGAAAAGTTAGGGCAACTGCATGTTTTTTTGATGTGTATATTATCAAAGTCTCAAGAGTAGAGGAAATTGAAATTTAGTTTTTCTTAAGGAAAAAAGAACATTTATGGATGATATTTTGATGACGGTATTTTCGACAATATCAAGGAACCGCGTCGAATCAATAGTTATTTGAGCGCGAGAGTTATTTTGTTCAAAATAAGTAATTACTTCTCAATCTCATCCCGAAGAACACGTGGAGAGAATATATAAGCGAGGTGCAAGCAAGATTCTATGTGGCGAAGACTGATGAGGTGAACGTTAGGGAGCAGTTATTTTATACTTATATAAATAGGGTTTTCAGTGTTAGGATTCAGGGTATTTATTTGATTTCATTTACAAAATCTCACAAATACTCAAAGTATCAGCGTTAGAGAAAAGAGTTTCACTAAAATAATGTATGAATCCTGAATCACAATTTTTTATTTCATTCTAATTTATGATTGGTTTAAATGCACTTTTGGTCACCCTATATTGGATGTTTTAAACTATTGACCCCCTATTACAAATCCGGTCCCTTAATTTTGACGGTTGATTTTTATAGTCCAAATAATTTATTTATTAATATTTCTTTTAATTAATATGTTTTTTAAGAATTTATTTATTAATATTTATTTTAATATGTTTTTTAAGAAGTTTACTAATATAAGTTTAAAAAAATAATTATATGGGTTTAAGGTCCAATTATTTCTAACTTCTCTTCGATCCATAAGTAGTCAACAAAAATGGTTTGGATAAGCTATATAAACACTAAATGGAAGTCTAACAAAATCAATGTGAGACTATACCATATCTCATTTCTAATGCATATACTGAGTTGAAAAGTTTAGAATCAATAATTCTAGTGCAACATATGTAAACCATCTTCATTACCATTTTCCTTATGGTATACACATGTAAAATGTAGCAAGCCATGATGTTTTCTGCCATAAGAAAAAGTACTAAAAAGTCGAACCTATGCATTCAATATTCATAAAGAAATATTTTTAACTAATTCTGAAATGGAAAGGAGAAATAAGTCAGCTCTGCAATGCCTTTATTCAATGCTCATGGTGCACAAAATAAATTAAAGTAGATAACTCTTCAATACCTTTATCCAATACCTTCGAAAAGGCTTCATCTAATGAGAAAAAAACCTTTTATTTATTTTTACACCTTTAACCAATACCTTCAAAAATAGCACTTTCATTTCATTATTAATTAAGATGAGTGAGATGTGTTGGCCTGTTCATGTTTGAAGTATTCGTTTTGATGCATGGACATTTATAATTGGGGACACAGAGCATGAATTTAAAACAAGTGTAAGAACTATTTAATATTACAATTAGGTAGAGCGTAAAAACAAGTGTATCACGGGATGCATATGTTAATATTGGATGATTTGTTATAAAAAATATGTTGAATTTTAGTTTGGATTCAACGATTATGGAACATGTAATCTAATGCTATGTTTTTCCATATACAGACGTGTCATTCTGAAACGAATGATTTCTTACATTCATGCACATATAATTGTCATGATTGCATGCACAAACTGCAAGTTCGAAGCACGACAAAGACCTCAGTAATGTATACTCCCACATTGTTTTTGTTAGACTTTCATTTAGTATTTATATAGCCTATCCAAACCATTTCTATTGACTACTTATGGATTGAGGAAAAGTTAGAAACAATTGGGCCTTAAGCCCATATAATTATCTTTTAAAATACTTGTATTAATAAATTTCTTAAAAAAACATTAAATTAAAATAAATATTAATAAATAAATTATAATTAATTAAAAGACATAATTAATTTAATTAAAACATATTAATAAATAAATAATTTAGTCATCAATGCTATGTCATTAAAAGTAAAATTTGTAATAGGGGGACAATAGTTTAAAACGTCCAATATAGGGGGATCAAAAGTGCATTTAAGCTTTTATGATGTATGCCCAGTTACTCTCATCTTTTCGTTAACTGCATTGTTACTTTACCTTTGTTTCATAAAATCCTTGTTTTTATTATTATCGAAATTACATTTTCACATCTTCGTACAACTATTTCAACCTAGTCGAAATTATTCTCATTTCTACAAAAATTATAAAATCTAAGTCGTCGGCACTTTGTCCTAGAATTCTCTAGTTGATCCTGTGAGTAATCTTTAATAAAAGACTAGCGATTATTTACCAAATTTCACATTAAACACACTTGATTGAATTTCTTAATAACCGTGAAAATAATTTTTTTTGCTTATAAATGTGACCAGAGGGTGTAAGTGGTGAGTCTTCCTTCCAAATGGTGAATTTAAGCGGCCAATCTTCTTTCCACAAGAAACTTGGAGCAGTTAGTCTTCAAGCTTCAAACCAAGATTTTACATGGCTTGATGTTGAACCTGTGAGAGCTTTTAACACCAGGTTGAGCTGACAAACCTAGAAAATTTTATGTTAGGCTGATCTCCAACCTTAACAAGTGTTTAATATCGGGTTCAGGTTGATCCAAACCTTGAAAAATGACTTTCTCGAAAGCGTTACGGCTAAACTTTAGTGAGAGAAAGTAAAAAAAAATTAGAGAGTGAAGAGTGAGGAATGAAAGATCACGTTTCAGGATGTGAAAATATGTGGGAAGGGACCTCTATTTCTAGGCTAGAGGTTGACACAAAAAATGAAAAAAAATTGTGGCCAAAATTGATGAGCCAATCGATTGGCATAATGCTCCAATCAATTAGTTGGTCTAAAAAAATCGATTAATAAGTTTTAAAAGGAAATAAAATATGTATAGTCGTTGTCTTTCATTAATATGTTGTTCTAATCGCTTAGGGTGCATTTTTTCACTAACCCAGTTAATTGGGTGAAGTGTTAATCGATTGGAAATAACAGAAATTTGCCCAGAGCTTTTCTAACAACTTATAACTCATCTGGCACAACTTCAAGGTATTTTTAGAAGTTTTTTTTTAGAAATGTAAGTTTGAAAACTTGTGTGTGTGTGTGTGTATTAGTCGTATACTTTATGAGAAAGTCCTTTATGCTTTAACAATGTATATTCACTCAGACGTATCAGCACGAGCTTTCACATACTTTAAAACTTTTCAGATATTTCCAATCTTGTAGACACTTGCTTGCCTTTAATTGAAGACCAATAGTTGACTTTGTAGATACTTCCAATGTGAAAAAAGGGCCATTTGTCCCTACACATGAAGTTGTAGTAGTCAACCCTGAAAAGGATTGGTCCAAAGAAGATAAAGAGAATGTGCAACATGGTTTGAAAATAAATAATATTATCACTGCGATCTTGGTCTTGATGAATTCTTACGAGTTTCTAACTGCGAAACTGATAAAGAAATGTGGGACATTCTCCAAATTACCCATGAAAGTACTACTGAGATAAATATGTGAAGATTGAGTACATTAACCCATGAGTATGAACTCTTAAAAATGAAACTTAATAGAAGATAAGTCAAATGTAAAAATGATTTACCCACATCAGGAGTCATATAAGAACTATAGGGAAAACATTCTCAAATTCTTAGAGTTCTAAACCGTAGATGGCAACCTAAAGTCATTGCAATTTGTGAATATAAGGATTTGACGACTATAGACACACACAGTCTCTTTCTTAAGTTACAGGAACATGAAATGAAACTTAAAAGACTTGCTATAGACGAAGAAGGAGAAAAGAAGAATAAAAATCTAGCACTTAAAGCTGGAGAAACTAACTCGGATGGTGACATGGCTCTTATAGTAAAGAACTTAAAAAGACTCATCCCTACTATGGTCATTCAAATTCGGTGAGATATTGATTGACTGAGGATCTTTGAACAAGTTTAATAGAGCGGTTGATGGATCTCCATAGTATGATGAAGCAAAACAGACTTCTAAAGCCTACAAGAAGCCTGAGAAATTGTTGATTAATCTATTGCGGTGCATCCATTGGTACCAGCTAAGAGTTGGTTTGTCCATGCAAAAGGAAGCAACAGCGACTCGTTCATCTTCTAGGGTTTGATGATAGTCAAAAAAAGGGATTTAACAATGGAAGTTATAACATCCTTACCTGAAAGGCCACTCGAATGGGAATCGTGTAACCAATTATGCTTGGTTTGTTTTAGTGTTGTGATCGCTATATTCGCAAGTGCACGAATCACGTCTGAGTAATATAAAAGATCATCGATCCCACATAGACCAAATCGTCAATCTATCGATTACTATTGTTACGATGTTTATCTAAGGCGGTACAAATGAGATATTGAAGTCGCAAAATAACAGTAAATAAAGAAAATGATAAATACAATGCAGATAAAGATAGGCTTGAATGTATTTCATGTCAGTTAAACGATGCTTCGATTGTCTAAATAGAACCACTTATGGGGCAATATCTTCTACTCTTGAAAAGAATCTATTTAACAGGAACTGTCGCTTTCGCGTATTCAGAACCGAGTTTACCCTTAAATTAAGGCATTTTATTGTCACTTATAAAAGGTGCGCAGAACGCTAAAGTAGTAAACCTATTTTTAAGAAATAAGATTCGTAAGCTTAGTTGAAAAGTGATTTTGATTCGCAAAGTTTACCCAAGGAGTTTCCTGATTTTAAATCTATCAACGCGTCCGAAAACAGTTTCAAAAATCGTTTTTCCTTAAAGTTATAAAAATTCCTAGTTAACTAAGCCAGGGTGCTTTCGCACTCCTTGAGTAGTTAAAATTAAGCAAGTTTGTTTCAGAAAACTCGAATTAAAAATCAAAACAGCCCCTAAAGCATTTCTACAGATGCAATATGTGAAACATCTCTTTAACCGGGATCCTTACATTCTAACCTTTGAAAGATTTAGCCAGACATGGTAATACAAACAAATACAACGATAATGAACATGATGAAAAAAAGTTTAGAATGTAAGGCGTGAAGAACAAGTAAAGCGTGTAAAACAATTAAAACGAGCAATAAAGATAATGGCGAGAAAATTAAATAAAGTAAAGACAATGGCAGGAAATTCAATAAAGTAAAGATAATGGCAGGAAATTAAATAAAGTAAAGCATGACAAGGAATTAAATAAAGTAAGGCATGGCAAGTAAAATAAAAAGGCGATTAAATTAGAACCTGCTCCAAACAGAGGCTTTAAATCTGGTACAAGGAAGTAAATGAACCTTTGACTTTGAAAATAAAGAAGACGGAAAAATCAAAGTGCTCCAACTCAATTACACTAAGGTGTGATAACCCCTCGATGTGATGGATTACCGCTTTTACAGATGATATTATAGTCTTAGTGTTATAAACTAAGTTGGATGATTTGGAAGTGAACTAGAACGACCTATTTATATAGGAACTCAATAACATGCAAAGACCAGGATGCCCTTCAACTGCTCTTTAGTGGGAATGTGGAATTCAAAGGTGGTGCCCGCCATGTAAGTAAAAGGGGAAGTTCATGGAATCGTGGCAGTTTCCTCCTAGTTAAGGGCTGATGTGTCATGACTTCTCCTATAGTGGTCGCTATGCAGAACGCCACAAGTATAATATTTGCCGAAAACCCTAATTTTTTCGTCTTTTTGCTTCGTTTCTTCTACAAAGGTCCTGAAAGAGCTAAATACCCGAAAACAACACAAAAGAAAGCATAACACGATCAAAATGATAATAAAGACCTAATAAACATGTGCAATCTGAGTCAAATACGCGGTGTGATTCAGTGTTATCAAATTCTCCCACACTTAAACCTTTGCTTGTCCTCAAGCAAAAGTCTTTATAGCTCATACAAGAAAAACAGTATCAACCAGAGTCAATTCAAGGCTAAAAAGGCTTATAAGTTCATTCAAGGAATGTATCGATAGGTAAGGATATTGTAGTGACACTTTCTGCAAATGGGATCATAGGCTTCGTTCCTATACAAATCAATCCATATCACCCCACCATACCTAGGCCTTCTTTTCATCTTTTTCAAGTTCTTTTTTTCATTCAAGTGCAATCACATTAAGCCCGTTATCCGTACATAGTAAGGTGACCGGTTAGTGATTATGATCTTAAGCATGGGGCTCTGGTACATAAGTTGGTGTAGCCCCTTTATTTAACCCAATTGTAGTTGTGGGGGATTGGATTGTAATCCACCCTAGCAGTATGTCTTGGAGAAACCTGTTCCTGAAGAGGAACCTCCTAGTTCTGCACCTAAGGCAGAAAGAGATGCTTATAAGAAGCATGTCGATGATGCCAATGAAACTGCTTGTCTCATGCTAGCTACCATGAACTCAGAATTGCAAAAGCAACATGAGGACATGATAGCGTTCGATATGATCGAACACCTGAAGATGCTCTATCAAGAGCAAGCAAGGCATGAAAGGCTTGAAATTTCAAAAGCCCTTTTCAAAGCAAGTTAGCTGAGGGAGCCCCTGTAAGTCCCCATGTGCTCAAGATGATTGGGCATGTGGAAAACCTTGAAAGGTTGGGTTTTCCCCTCGGAAAGAAACTTGCGACTGATTTGATCTTGCAATCGTTGCAAGATAGATTAAGTCAATTTGTCCTAAATTTCAATATGAATGATATGGACAAATCTCTTCCTGAACTGCTAGCCATGTTAAGAATTGCTGAGCAGAATCTGAAGACAAAAAGGAAATCCATTCTGATGATCAGAAATGGAAAGAGACAGAACAAAAGGCCCACCAAGCAGGTTGATAAAGGGAAGGGCAAGGAAGTTGCCAAACCCAAACCAACTGTTGCTTTGAAGCCTAGTGGAGGCATAGCAAAGGCAGACACCTGCTTCCATTGCGGTAAGACCAAACACTGGAAGAGAAACTGCCCAAAGTACTTGGAAGATGACAAAATCTCCATTCACAGGAAAAGGTGAAAGAGCTGATGATCTTTTGGCCCTCATACATACTGATGTATGTGGACCACTGAACATACCAGCTCGAGGAGGGTTTCAGTACTTCATCACATTCACTGATGATTTCAGTAGATATGGCTATGTGTATTTAATGGAACACAAATCAGAGTCCTTTGAAAAGTTCAAAGAATTCAAGAATGAAGTACAAAACCAACTAGGTAAGAATATTAAAGCTCTTCGATCAGATCGAGGTGGTGAATATTTAAGCCTAGAGTTTGATGACCATCTGAAAGAGTGTGGGATCCTATCCCAACTCACTCCTCCTAGAACACCCCAATGGAATGGTGTGTCTGAGAGAAGAAATCAAACCCTGTTGGACATGGTCCGATCCATGATGAGTCAAGCCGATCTTCCAAACTTCTTTTGGGGACATGCGTTGTTGACCGCAGCTTACACACTTAACCGTCTTCCATCCAAAAAGGTTGATAAGACACCATATGAGATATGGAGTGGTAAGAGACCACATATGTCTTACATGAAGATTTGGGGTTGCGAAGTTTATGTGAAACGACAAATTTCAACTAAGCTTGAGCCCAAATCTGACAAATGCTTATTTGTGGGGTATCCTAAAGAAACAAGAGGATATTATTTCTACAATCCTTCTGAGGGAAAAATGTTTGTCGCTCGAACTTGAGTTTTCCTAGAAAGGGATTTTATTTCCAAAGGAATCAGTGGGAGGAAAGTAGAACTTGAAGAAATTCAAGAATCACAAAGCATCGATACACCTATGGAGGAATTAGAGCAGGAAACACAAGTAGTTGTGTAAGAGCAACCTGCTCAAGTAGAACAAGACCAACGTAGGTCAGGCAGGATACGTCACCTACCTGAGATATATGGATATCTCATAACTGATCAAGGTGATGTATTACTCATGGATCAAGATGAGCCTGTGACCTACCAAGAGGCCATAACTGGTCCCGAGTCTGAGAAGTAGCTAGAAGCCATGAAATCTGAAATGGATTCCATGTACACAAACCAAGTTTGGACCTTGGTAGAGCCTCCTGTAGGAGTTAACCCTATAGGATGCAAGTGGGTCTTCAAAAAGAAGACTGACATGGATGGTAAGGTACATACCTATAAGGCAAGACTGGTTGCAAAAGGATATAAACAAATTCATGGGATTGACTATGATGAAACCTTTTCACCAGTTGCAATGCTTAAATCTGTTCAGATTTTACTTGCTATCGCTGCATATCATGATTATGAAATATGGCAGATGGATGTCAAAGCTGATTTCTTTAATGGAAATCTTCTTGAGGATGTGTACATGACATAGCCTGAAGGATTTGACATACCAGAAGAAGCCCAAAAGATATGTAAGTTACAAAGATCAATCTATGGATTGAAGCAAGCTTCCAGAAGCTGGAATCTTCGTTTTGATGAAACAGTAAAACAATATGGATTCATCAAGAACGAAGATGAGCCTTGTGTCTACAAGAAGGTTAGTGGGAGCATGATCGTTTTCCTGGTATTATATGTAGATGACATATTACTCATTGGAAACGATATCCCTACCCTACAACAAGTAAAGTCTTGGTTGGGGAAATGCTTTTCTAGGAAGGACCTAGGTGAAGCAGCCTATATATTAGGAATCAGAATCTATAGAGATAGATCACAAAAACTACTTGGCCTAAGTCAGAGTACATACATAGACAAAGTGTTGAGACGCTTTAATATGCAAGATTCCAAGAAAGGATTCATACCTATGCAACATGGCATGTGTCTATCAAAAACACAATCCCCTTTAACTAAGGAAGAAAGGGATCACATGAATAAGATTCCATATGCATCTGCAATAGGATCTATCATGTATGCCATGTTATGTACTCGACCAGATGTCTCGTATGCTTTAAGTGCAATGAGTAGGTACCAATCTGATCCTGGTGATGCTCACTGGGTAGCTGTCAAGAATATCCTTAAGTATTTAAGAAGGACTATGTAGCTGTTTAATTGGCTGCATTATATGGTAAAACACTAGCTGGATTCTAATGTCTTGACTGATGTCATGACATGGTGTGTATGTGTGACTGCATTGTAGGTTAGAATATCTAACTGTACTCTGATGTCTTGACTGATGTCATGACACACTTGAGTAGTTACTGCAGGATTAGCTAATACAGGATTTATTGAATGTCAAACTGGAGACTGTGACATTCATCCATGTCAGCAGCTACTGAGGAATAGAACAGTTGGTGTTCTGTTAGAGCTCAGTATTCATTTGCAGTCTGGTTATCAAGGAAGAACCAGACCTGGCATAAGGCCTACTGTATGAATGTCAAACTGGATGTTATGACATTCATCATGGACAGTATATACTGAATAATAGACAGAGTGGTGTTCTGCTACACTTCAGTATGTTTCTTAGTTTGTTCTTCAAAAGGATAACAGAACTAACTTAAGGCCAAATGTGTAAATGTTAAATTGGACACTTTAACATTTATTAATGTAAGCTGTTACTGTAGTATGGTCATTTTTATCATGTACAGGTCAGCAAAATTGTACAGTCTGTTTTCTGGAAAAACAGACTCAGCATATGGACCTTGATGTCAAGCTGAATGTCGTGACATTCATTCCTGACAGCATATGCTATATTGTAGGTTGTTCAGTTTTCTGTTTCAGCTTTTTCTCAGGCTATTCTTCAGGGATTCAACAGCTGAGAGAAAATCCAGGAAATCAACAACCAAGCTACATTTAATGAACCTAACAAATAGCCTATTTGTTAGTAACCTAAATGTTGAATTTATGGGAACTCGCGTGACCTTAAATTCAGGAGAATACAGGTGCAAAAGCCCAGGTACTGCAATATAAAAGGAAGGCGTTCCTTCATTCAGTTTCAGGGATTTTGAGGCGTGAAGATTTTGTGTGTCCATCATACTTCACTGCTGTATTTTTGTGAGTCTTGTATTAGACGTATCTTGTAAGCCAAGCCATTATCAAGTAGATGATTGATGTGGCATAGGGTGTTCATTGAGTTGTAAGTGTTGTGTCGCTCAAAGCTTTTAAGCGTGAGTGTTGTGTATCTTGATTAAAGCTGTGAAGCACAATCAAGAGTTGTTTGAAGTGTGACTTCAAATTGTCTTTAATATTGATTAAAGGTAGTAATCACTGAGGTGATTGAGGGGGAGTGAGTAGGAACTCTGATCTTAGTGTAAGATTGAAATTGCATTGGGTAGGGATTAAGTGATAAGTTGTAAACGGGTGAGTTTAGCTTTGAATTGATACTACTAATAGTGGATTTCCTCCCTGGCTTGGTAGCCCCCAGATGTAGGTCATGTTGGACTGAACTGGGTAAACAATTACTTGTGTTATTTACTGCACTTACGTTTAAGTTCTGCATAATTCCTGTCTGTGCAGAATTGGATGTCATAACAACCCGTGTGACATCTAAAGTCTGATAACTAGAATTACAATTGGCATCAGAGCAGGCACCCTGCCTGTGAATTTCTGGGTAAGATCTAGGGAAGTTACTTTCTAGTACCATGGACAAGGATATAGGACACTCAAATAGACCACCCATGTTGGATGGCTCTAATTATGATGACTGGAAGCCTCGTATGATAGCCTTCTTAAGGTCTCTAGACAACAAAGTCTGGAGAGCTGTCAACAAAGGATGGGAACATCCAATAAGGACAGGTGAAGATGGAGTCAGTGTGCAGATTCCTGAAGAAGAGTGGGACAAGGAGCAAAAGGCATTAGCTCTTGGAAATTCCAAGGCCCTAAATGCATTGTTCAATGGAATCAGTAAGAACATCTTCAGGCTGGTGCACCACTGTGAACTAGCTAAGGAAGTTTGGGATACCCTCAAGGTAACTCATGAAGGTACTTCCAAGGTGAAGATGTCCAAACTTCAGATACTGACCACCAAGTTTGAAAATCTGAGGATGAAAGAGGATGAGACTATTCATGACTTTCACATGAATATTCTTGAAATTGCAAACACCTCTGGTGGACTAGGTGAGAAAATGGCTGAAGAGAAACTTGTAAGAAAGATTCTCAGGTCCTTGCCTAAGAGATTTGCTATGAAGGTCACAGCCATAGAGGAGGCGCAGGACATCTGCAATATGAAGGTGGATGAGCTCATTGGTTCTCTCCAAACCTTTGAAATGGGCTTGTGTGAAAATGCTGAAAAGAAGAACAAAAGCATAGATTTTGTGTCTAATGCTGAAGAGGAGTCAGAAGCAGGATATACTGAAGGTGATGAAAGTATATCAGAAGCCTTAGCCATGCTTGGGAGACAATTCAACAAGCTCGTGAAGAAGATTGATCAATGAGGGAGACCTAATGTCAAGAACATCCCGTCTGACATCAGGAAAAGATCAACTTCTGAAGAAAAGTTCAACCAAGGCAAGGGAATCCAGTGTCATGGTTGTGAAGGGTATGGACACGTCAGAGCTGAATGTCCTACCTATCTCAAGATGCAAAAGAAGGGGCTAACTATCACATGGTCTGAAGGAGATTCTGAAAGTGAATCTGAAGGAGAATCTGCCAAACATGTCACTGCACTAACCAGTGTTTGTGCCTCTGATGATGAATCAAGTGCAGATGAACTGACCTTTGATGAACTTGCTGCAGCCTATAAGAAGCTGTGTACCACCAGTGCAGAAGTGCGTGCACAAGGAGAAAAGCAGAAGAAACTCATCAAGGAACTGGAAGATGAGAGACAAAAGCAACTGTCTGTCATAGAGGGTCTAAATGGTGAGATAGCCCTGCTGACCTCCAAGCTGAATCAGATGACTAAATCCATCAGAATGATGAATAAGGGAACTGACACCTTGGAAGAGATTCTAAAGGTGGGACAGCAGTCTGGGACCAAATCTGGCCTAGGATTTGGGAAAAGAACCTCAGCTGAACACAAACGCCCAAAGGCTAAAGTTCAGAAGTTCAAGAGGAAGTCAAAGCCAATGTCTCAACATCGAGGAACTAGGATGAATGATCATCAGAAGAGGAAATACCAGGAGTGGAGGTGTCACCACTGTGGTAGGCTTGGTCATATAAAAGCCTTCTGCTACTGGATTCATGGTTTCCCTAACCAAGCCTCACATGTCAGGCCTAAGCATAAACCATATAAGCGCTATGTTCCCATCAAGAAGCAACAATGGTATGCTAGGATAGCACACACTGCTCTAAGGGCTTCTACCAGAGAAGACTGGTACTTTGACAGTGGATGCTCAAGACATATGACTGGTATGGAAAATCTACTGGTGGATATTCAACCTCACACTACCAGCTATGTGACCTTTGGTGATGGTGCCAAAGGTAAAATAAAAGGTGTGGGTAAGCTGGACTGCTCTGGAGTTCCAAAACTGAATAATATGTTGTTAGTAAGAGGACTAACTGCAAACCTCATCAGCATAAGTCAGCTGTGTGATCAAGGGTTTCATGTTCAGTTTACTAAGGAGCTATGCATTGTGACTAATGGTGACAATCAGGAAGTTATGAGAGGAACCAGGTCCAAAGATAACTGTTATCTGTGGGAACCTAAAGTCTCTAACTTTTCAACAATATGCTCCTCAACCAAGGAAGAACAGGAGGTGAAGGTGTGGCATAGACGTCTTGGACATCTCCACTTACGGGGAATGAAGAAGATTATATCCAAGGAAGCAGTCAGAGGGATCCCAAAGCTGCTCATTGATGAAGGAAGAATCTATGGTGAATGCCAGGTGGGCAAGCAAACCAAGATGTCACATCCGAAGCTGGGACATCCTACAACCTCCAGAGTTCTGGAACTGCTGCACATGGATTTAATGGGACCCATGCAGGTTGAAAGCCTTGGTGGGAAGAAATATGCTTACGTGGTGGTTGATGACCATTCCAGATACACGTGGATAAGCTTCATCAGAGAGAAGTCAGATACATTTGATGTCTTCAAAGACCTGTGCATAAGACTTCAAAGGGAAAAGGACAGTTGTGTGGTCCGAATTAGAAGTGATCATGGTACGGAGTTCAAGAATTCCAAGTTTGATGAGTTTTGCTCTTCTGAAGGAATAAGTCATGAGTTCTCCTCCCCTATAACCCCTCAGCAGAATGGAATAGTTGAAAGAAAAAATAGAACTATTCAAGAATCTGCCAGGGCAATGATTCATGCAAAGAAGCTCCCCATGCACTTTTGGGCTGAAGCAATGAATACCGCGTGCTATGTTCACAACAGAGTCACCTTGAGAAAAGGAACCTCCTCCACTCTATATGAAATATGGAAAGGCAGAAAACCCACTGTGAAGTACTTTCATATCTTTGGAAGTAAATGCTACATTCTCACAGATCGTGAACAGAGAAGGAAGCTAGATCCCAAAAGTGATGAGGGTATATTTCTGGGATACTCCACTAACAGCAGAGCCTACAGAGTGTTCAACTACAGGACCAATGTCCTGATGGAATCCATAAATGTTATTGTGGACGATAAAGAGGAAGGAACCGATGTCATGGAGGATGTTGAAACATTCCTTGACAGTTCAACTGACATTCCAGTCAAGTTTGAAGAAGTAGAGGAACCTCCTCCTGAATGTGAAGCAGATGCAACCACCAAAGTGCCATCTATCAGAATTCAGAAAGACCACCCTAAGGATCTTATCATAGGGGATCCCAATAGTGGTGTGACTACCAGGTCACGGGGAATAAGCTCAAATTCCTGCTTTGTATCCAAGGTTGAACCAAAAAATATGAAAGAAGCCCTGACTGACGAATACTGGATCATTGCCATGCAAGAGGAACTTGAGCAGTTCAAAAGGAATGAAGTATGAGAGCTAGTTCCAAGACCTGAAGGACCAACATCATTGGTACCAAGTGGATCTACAAAAACAAATCTGATGAGAAAGGAGTAATTACTAGGAATAAAGCAAGACTAGTAGCTCAAGGATACACTCAAGTTGAAGGGGTAGATTTTGATGAGACATTTGCTCCTGTGGCTAGGCTTGAGTCCATCAGATTGCTGTTAGGGGTAGCATGCATCCTGAAGTTTAAACTATTCCAAATGGATGTGAAGAGTGCATTCTTGAATGGCTACTTGAATGAAGAAGTCTTTGTGGAACAACCTAAAGGGTTCTGTGATCCTAACCAACCTAAGCATGTATACAAGTTGAGGAAAGCCTTGTATGGGTTGAAACAAGCACCTAGAGCATGGTATGAAAGGTTGACCGAATTTCTGACCTCAAATGGATACAGAAAAGGAGGAATAGATAAAACCTTATTTATGAAGGATGAAGACGGCAAAATCATGATTGCTCAAATCTATGTGGATGATATAGTCTTTGGTGGAATGTCAGAACAAATGGTTCAACAATTTGTTCACCAGATGCAATCCGAGTTTGAAATGAGTCTAGTTGGAGAACTGACCTATTTCCTTGGAATGCAAGTAAACCAAATGGAGGACTCTATGTTTCTCTCCCAAAGCAAGTATGCCAAGAACATAGTTAAGAAGTTTGGTATGGATAATGCTAGGCACAAGAGGACTCCTGCGCCTACTCATCTGAAGTTAACCAAAGATGAAGGAGGGTCTGGTGTTGATCAATGCTTGTATAGAAGCATGATAGGAAGCCTACTTTACTTAACTGCAAGTAGACCTGACATTTCTTATGCAGTTGGAGTTTGTGCTAGATACCAAGCAGAGCCTAAGGTGAGCCACTTGAATCAAGTCAAAAGGATTCTCAAGTACATCAATGGGACTTGTGACTATGGGATGTTGTATTCACATGGGTCTGAGCCTGTCCTATCTGGGTACTGTGATGCTAACTGGGCTGGGAGTGTTGATGACAGAAAAAGCACATCAGGTGGATGTTTCTTCTTAGGAGACAATCTCATATCTTGGTTCAGCAAGAAGCAGAATTGTGTTTCTCTGTCCACTGCAGAGGCTGAATACATAGCTGCTGGAAGCAGTTGTTCCCAACTGGTTTGGATGAAACAGATGCTCACTGAGTACAATGTCACTCAAAATGTCATGACATTGTTCTGTGATAATCTCAGTGCCATCAATATCTCCAAGAATCCCATCCAACACAGCAGGACCAAACATATTGACATTAGGCACCACTTCATCAGAGATCTGGTGGAAGACAAGGTGATCACTTTGGAACATGTAGCCACGGACCTTCAACTGGCTGACATATTTACAAAGGCTCTGGATGCTACTCAGTTTGAAAACTTAAGGAGCAAACTGGGAATATGTCTCTCTGAGACCTTATAGCAACCACTGATGTTTGGGATGTATTGTTTAATATCTCTGCCTATTAAACAATTGGTACTATGCTCTGATTGGTCAACAGATCATAGCTATGCTACTTGCAACAAGTGTGGCTACAAGAGGGTAAGGAGACACCATACCGTGAGAAGGCCAATGTACCTGCAGGAGTTCAAGGATGTTGTTCATGCAGGAGTGGTTCTGGATGTCAGAAACAAAATCATGGCATCTGATATGGTGGTCCCTACAGTAAAGCAAAAGTGGGTGATTACTTGATCAAAGCTGTGAAGCAAGATCAAGTGAGTACTAACTTGGTTGAAATTGTGAAGTAAAACCAAGTCTGTAAGTCTGTCATTCTTTTTCTGTTGATGTTGTTGGCTTTGGCAACATTTTTGACAAAAAGGGGGAGTAACAGGTGGTGATACCCCAGACAACAGAGTGGTCTGTGAAAACAGACGTTCATGACAGATTCGAAGATTCCCCCCCCCCCTGCAGCAGCTGATGTGTGCTGCTTTGTGAAGTTTTATTTAACTTCCATGTATGTGAGTGTGCTGCCACTCTGAGTGTATTAGCTAGGTTTATTTCCTGCTAGATGTGTGATTCCGCTGCTATGAACTCTGTTATGGGGATCAAAGTGTTTTAGCCAAAAATTTGCCAAAGGGGGAGTTTGTAGCTGTTTAATTGGCTGCATTATATGGTAAAACACTAGCTGGATTCTAATGTCTTGACTGATGTCATGACATGGTGTGTATGTGTGACTGCATTGTAGGTTAGAATATCTAACTGTACTCTGATGTCTTGACTGATGTCATGACACACTTGAGTAGTTACTGCAGGATTAGCTAATACAGGATTTATTGAATGTCAAACTGGAGACTGTGACATTCATCCATGTCAGCAGCTACTGAGGAATAGAACAGTTGGTGTTCTGTTAGAGCTCAGTATTCATTTGCAGTCTGGTTATCAAGGAAGAACCAGACCTGGCATAAGGCCTACTGTATGAATGTCAAACTGGATGTTATGACATTCATCATGGACAGTATATACTGAATAATAGATAGAGTGGTGTTCTGCTACACTTCAGTATGTTTCTTAGTTTGTTCTTCAAAAGGATAACAGAACTAACTTAAGGCCAAATGTGTAAATGTTAAATTGGACACTTTAACATTTATTAATGTAAGTTGTTACTGTAGTATGGTCATTTTGATCATGTACAGGTCAGCAAAATTGTACAGTCTGTTTTCTGGAAAAACAGACTCAGCATATGGACCTTGATGTCAAGCTGAATGTCATGACATTCATTCCTGACAGCATATGCTATGTTGTAGGTTGTTCAGTTTTCTGTTTCAGCTTTTTCTCAGGCTATTCTTCAGGGATTCAACAGCTGAGAGAAAATCCAGGAAATCAACAACCAAGCTACATTTAATGAACCTAACAAATAGCCTATTTGTTAGTAACCTAAATGTTGAATTTATGGGAACTCGCGTGACCTTAAATTCAGGAGAATACAGGTGCAAAAGCCCAGGTACTGCAATATAAAAGGAAGGCGTTCCTTCATTCAGTTTCAGGGATTTTGAGGCGTGAGATTTTGTGTGTCCATCATACTTCACTGCTGTATTTTTGTGAGTCTTGTATTAGACGTATCTTGTAAGCCAAGCCATTATCAAGTAGATGATTGATGTGGCATAGGGTGTTCATTGAGTTGTAAGTGTTGTGTCGCTCAAAGCTTTTAAGCGTGAGTGTTGTGTATCTTGATTAAAGCTGTGAAGCACAATCAAGAGTTGTTTGAAGTGTGACTTCAAATTGTCTTTAATATTGATTAAAGGTAGTAATCACTGAGGTGATTGAGGGGGAGTGAGTAGGAACTCTGATCTTAGTGTAAGATTGAAATTGCATTGGGTAGGGATTAAGTGATAAGTTGTAAACGGGTGAGTTTAGCTTTGAATTGATACTACTAATAGTGGATTTCCTCCCTGGCTTGGTAGCCCCCAGATGTAGGTCATGTTGGACTGAACTGGATAAACAATTACTTGTGTTATTTACTGCACTTACGTTTAAGTTCTGCATAATTCCTGTCTGTGCAGAATTGGATGTCATAACAACCCGTGTGACATCTAAAGTCTGATAACTAGAATTACAGACTAAGGACTCATTCTTGATATATGGAGGTCAGGAAGAGTTGGCTGTAATTGGATACACCGATGCTAGCTTCCAGACAGATAAGGATGACTTTAGATCGCAATCTAGTTATGTGTTTTGCTTAAACGGCGGCGCTGTGAGCTGGAAAAGTTCAAAGCAAGATACAGTTGCTGATTCTACAACCGAGGCCGAGTATATTGCTGCCTCAAGTGCAGCAAAGGGAGTTGTTTGGATCAAAAAGTTCATTAGTGAACTTGGCATAGTTCCTAGCATTGTGGATCCCATTGGTCTCTACTGTGATAACAATGGTGCTATCGCACAAGCCAAGGAGCCTAGATCTCACCAACGATCCAAACACATACTTAGGCGTTATCATCTCATTCGAGAGATAATAGATAGAGGAGATGTGAAAATATGCAGAGTACCTACACTTGACAATATTGCTGACCCACTGACAAAGCCTCTTGCGCAGCAGAAGCATGATGGCCATACTAGATCTATGGGTATTAAGGGTCTGTCTGATTGGCTCTAGTGCTAGTGGGAGATTGTTGGTATAAGCCCTAGAGGCCAATACTTTTGGTACTTGTATCGAATTATTTATTAATAATAAAAGGCTTTTTCTTTATTACGTTTGTTTAATAAAGTCCCTAGAATAGCTAGTCTGTTTAATGTATCAAGTATGACTTAATCATGAGATCACATTAAACATAAGGACACTATTCTCAAAGTATCCGTAGTCGAGCTTTATTGTGAAGTGGGATGACATTAAAGCATTAAGACTATTATGTATATAGACTGATGATCACATCTCATGGATCATGGATAAGGAGTTATCAAGTCTTAAACATAGGTATGAATATTAAGAGTAATATTTATTACGGATTGACCCGCTATGAGAATACTATATAGAAAGTTATGCAAAGTGTCATAAGTTATTCTCATGGTGATAATGGTGTATACCACTCTTCGACCTGAAACCACTATGGACCCTAGATGTAGAGTCGAGTGCTTTATTGCTGATCAAATGTTGTCCGTAACTGGATAACCATAAAGACAGTTGATGGGTACTCCACGAAGCATGCTGAGGAACATGAGTGACCTAGATGGAATATGTCCATCCTGCATAACAGGATAAATGTCTATGGGCCCAATATTGAACTGGACAAGGATGACACGGTCTATGCCTTGTGTTCAATATAGACATAAGGGCAAAAGGGTAATTATACACATAAGTATTATCACAGAAGGAATTGTCAGATCACATGACATTTTCGTGTCTTGGGTAGCAGTGATGTGTTGCTAGATACCGCTCACTATTTATTATGTTAAATACATGATTTAATATAATTGCCAATGCCGCGAAAACCTACAGGGTCACACACAAAGGACGGATTGATGAGAGATAGAGTAACTAAGGAACACCGTAAGGTACGGTGCCCTTAAGTCAATTGTAGAACATCGTAAAGGTACGGTGTACTTAAGTAGAATACGAAATATGGTAAGGTACCATGAGCTTAAGTGATTTTGGGCATATTATAAGATATGGGCCAAAATACACTTAAGTGGGCTTTTTAGCTTGAAGCCCACACAAGTGGTTCTATAAATAGAACCCTTGTGCAGAAGCATTAATGGCGATTGCATTATTTTCGTTTTCTCTCTCTCACACACTCAAGGCCTTCATTCGTACCAGCTAGCACTGAGATTGAAGGAATCCGTTCGTGTGGACTAAGTAGAGACGTTGTCATCGTTCAACGTTCGTGATCGCTCCGTGGATCTGCATCAAAGGTTTTGATCGTCACAAGAGATCTGCACCAAAGGTTTCAATCGTCACAAGAGGTAAATATTTTATCACTGATCATGACCATTCGTAAGGATCTCTAAAGGATAAAATTTTAATTTCCGCTGCGTTTTGGATCGCAATTCTCCTTCATTAAACTCAGACTAGCGCCTAAGTCTAGGAAAGCTTTGTCGATGTCATGACTCCCTAGAATGCAAGGTATAGAAAAACACCCAGGGTCTTTCTCCTTCTTAGCAAGTTTATTCTCGGAAATAAAGTTGCATTCCAAGGGTTTGGGATCGTCAAGCCTACACTTGTTGGTTAAGATGTCTTTGAGAAATTTGGTGTAAGATGGAATTTGGGTGATGGCTTCGGTGAAAGGAATCTTTACATGAAGCTTCTCTATTACTTTTATAAACTTTTGGTATTGGTTATAGATTTTGGTTTCTTTATTTTGCTGAGTCTAGCCTGATATAAAGTTCTCTATGATCTTCTCAAGGTTAGGCTTCGGGGCACAACTTGCATAGGTTGATTTGGTTTTTGGGCTTTAAAACCTTGTGGTCTTTGAGGTGCAAAATTTTCGACAAGGTTCTGGTTTTTATAGGAAAAATTTGGGTGATTCTTCCATCCAGGGTTGTAAGTGTTTGAAAATGGGTTACCTTGGGCGTAATTCACTTGGTCGATGTTCAGGTCGTTCAAAAGGTTACATTCCGCCGATTCGTGTCCTTTAGATCCACAAAGTTCACACTCTGTGTGGACTACCGCTGCGGTGTTAGAGTTTGTAGAAATATGTTCAACCTTAAGGGCTAAAGCGTCCATTTTCGCTTGCATCATGTCCATAGAACTTATCATATGTATTCCACCTTGGGTCTCCTTTTTCTCTATTGATGTTCGTTCAGTTCCCCATTGGTAATGGTTTTGGGCCATATCTTCAATTAGGTCACAAGCTTCAGGGTAAGGTTTGTTCATCAACGCGCCACCAGCGGTAGTGTCGATGCTCAACTTTGTGTTATAATGGAGTCCATTGTAGAAGGTATGAACGATCAGCCATTGTTCTAGGCCATGGTGTGGACAGTTGGAGTAGATCTAGTTATTTGGTTTCGAAGAACAACAGTCTTACTAGGGGGAAAATATCTAGCAAGGAAATCTAGTTATTTGGTTTCGAAGAACAACAGTCTTACTAGGGGGAAAATATCTAGCAAGGAATACTCTCCTAAGGTCTTCCCAAGTAGTTATTGAGTTAGCTGGAAGTGAATCTAACCACGAACATGCTCTATCTGTGAGGGAGAAAGGAAATAATCTTAAGCGAATCGCATCAGGTGAAGCACCGTTGGATTTAAAGGTGTCAGCCAGTTGGATAAAGACTTTTAAATGTTGATTTGGGTTCTCAGTAGCGAGACCCGTGAATTGGTTTTGTTGCACTAATTGTAGTAAAGATGGTTTTAGTTCGAAATTGTTGGCAGGAATGAGGGGGTTTACTATACTAGAACTAGGTTCCTCGTCAGAGGGTTGGGCAAATTCCTTAAGAGGTCTCCGGTCGCGATTCTCGGTCATAACTTTCTTAATTCGGATGAGTAAGAGGCATGTACGAGTGTAACGTTCGGGTTCCGCTAAAGGATCTACTAAATTTCCGATACTACGGGTTCTTCGCATTTACAGGCTAATAATGCCTTAGTCTAGACGGTGTAACAACAGGGTACGAAATTTGACGAAGTTGGTCCCCGACAACGGCGCCAAAAACTTGATCGCTATATTCGCAAGTGCACGAATCGCGTAAGAATAATATAAAAGATTATCGATCCCACAGAGACCAAACCGTCAATCTATCGATTACTATTGTTATGATGTTTATCTAAGGCGGTACAAATGAGATATTGATGTCACAAAATAACAGTAAATAAAGAAAATGATAAATACAGTGTAGATAAAGATAGGCTTGAATGTATTTCACGTCAGTTAAACGATGCTTCGATTGTCTAAATAGAACTACTTATGGGGCAATATTTTCTGCTCTTGAAAAGAATCCATTTAACAGGAACGCTCGCTTTCGCGTATTCAGAACCGAGTTTGCCCTTAAATTAAAGCCTTTTATTGTCACTTATAAAAGGTGCGCAAAACGCTAAAGTAGTAAACCTATTTTTAAGAAATAAGACTCGTAAGCTTAGTTGAAAAGTGATTTTGATTCGGAAAGTTTACCCAAGGAGTTTCGTGATTTTAAATCTATCAACGCGTCTGAAAACAGTTCCAATAATCATTTTTCCTTAAAGTGATAAAAATTCCTAGTTAACTAAGCCAGGATGCTTTCGCACTCCTTGAGTAGTTAAAATTAACCAAGTTTGTTTCAGAAAACTCGAATTTAAAATTAAAACAGCCCCTAAAGCATTTCTACAGATGCAATATGTGAAACATCTCTTTAATCGCGATCCTTACATTCTAACCTTTGAAAGATTTAGCCAGACATGGTAATACAAACAAATACAACGATAATGAACATGATGAAAAAATGTTTAGAATGTAAGGCGTGAAGAACAAGTAAAGCGTGTAAAACAATTAAAACGAGCAATAAAGATAATGGCGAGAAAATTAAATAAAGTAAAGACAATGGCAGGAAATTAAATAAAGTAAAGACAATGGCAGGAAATTAAATAAAGTAAAGCATGACAAGGAATTAAATAAATTAAGGCATGGCAAGTAAAATAAAAAGGCGATTAAATTAGAACCTGCTCCAAACGGAGGCTTTAAATCTGGTACAAGGAAGTTATTGAACCTTTGACTTTGAAAATAAAGATGACGGCAAAATCAAAGTGCTCCAACTCAATTACACTAAGGTACGATAACCCCTCGATGTGACGGATTACCGCTTTTACAGATGATATTATAGTCTTAGTGTTATAAACTAAGTTGGATGATTTGGAAGTGAACTAGAACGACCTATTTATAGAGGAACTCAACAGTATGCAAAGACCAGTATGCCCTTCAACTGCTCTTTAGTGGTGTAGCGGGATTTTCGTTACCTTTAGGTTTATTGACTAAACCAAAAGTCAACATACAATTCGAGTCGCCACCGCATTTTTATTTGTCCAAAGGAAAGGCTAAAAAGCGAATAAGAGCCAAGTAAGAAGTTTTTCAAATCAAAAACTAATAAAAATGTCAGAGATCTAGGTAAGGGTGTTGGTTATGAAATGGGAAGGTTTTACGCACCCAAGACATCCTTAGTACTCTAAGGGAATCCTTTTTGCAAATATGTGTTGAAGGTTGGTATTTGTGAAAAAGATTTGTGCAAAAGATTGGAGGGATGATAAGAGAATAGATTATATTTACAAATTTTGTTGTTTGAATGGATGAACCCATTGCCTATGTACCATCACAAAGGAGGATCAAGACCTCGTAGTTCATGGGAAAAAATTTCAAAGATTGGTGAATTGATTTTGATCAAAAGCCTTAAGGTCTTTTGTTATAAAAGGGAGAAAACTCAACCTAAACCAATAATCCACCATGTGAGGAAGGCTTCAACATGCTAGTGAGGGGTTAACCCTATAATAAGCATGGAAGGCTTATAATCCAACACTAAGGATGAGGTGAGATTTACATCAACCACTATGATAACTCAAACCTATGACTAATGTTTTTGAGAAGATTTTAACAAGTGGCCATTGGGACCACAAAAAAAACTTGAAATGGGTTATATTTACAAGTTAGATTTATTTACAAAATGAGGTCAAAGTTGAATTAAAGTTTATTTACAATGAGTATTTATGAAAATGGTTTTGAAAAGTCAAAGGCCTAAGGCCTAGGTTTCTAATTTGAAATAAAGTCAAAGTTTTGAAAATGATTTTTGGCTTGGTTAGAGTGGGGAGAAGAAAGAAGGGCTATTCCTAAAGCATACAAAGATAAGAGGGGAAATAGCCCTTGGAGTTCCTTTTCTTGGAGTCATAGAGATGAATCAAGATGCTCTTTTCCTTTGGATTTAGCACACAAAACAAGCAATCAATAATTTGAATTCAAACTCATAGGATCTCCATTTGGCTTGGCTCTTAACTTGGCTACTCATGACAATGGTCCTCTTTTAACAATCTTAAGATGAGGTTCCTATCACACAAAAGCACACATCAAAAAGCTCACAACATAATATAAGGGATGGACAAAGAATAAGTTTGAGGAGAAGTTCTTTGAGGTCAACTTTGAATTTTAGCATTCTAAAGGCATGAGGCCTAATTGCTCTTCAATACATTTTGCATTCTAAAGGCATGAGGCCTAGTTGCTCTTGAACTCCTTTAAGCATGGGTAAATCCTAATTCTAAGTCCTTTCTCTTTTTGCATTTTTGTTCACATCAAAACAAACACAAACAACACAAAATAACAATATATTTATATACAATAATGGGCTCAAATGAGCAAAAGTAAAATGACATAAACATAAAATATGTGATCAAGTGAGAAAAGATGAAAATTAAGATGAATAATGAGCAAGAAATAAATGACATTAAAAGTAAATGACAAGAATTTAAAAGCTCAAATTAAAGTTAGTAGTTAGTAGAGTTATGTTAGCTTGTCATAAGACAATGTAGCGCTATGTTAAACAATCGTAAGTGGACTAATATAGTAGTCACACCTATCTGAGGCCGGTCAACAAGAATATAGGCAAAGAACACAAGTTAGAGGTCATGACTAGTAAGCCAAGCTCCATAAACTTGCCATGCCAAACAAAAGGGGAAGGGCCTTGTATTGACTTTTGGTTATTTGCTTGACCAAGAAGTAACTTATATTTGACACAAAATAACTCACTTGATCATGGATCAAGTTGAGTTTGGTTTGGATAAGAGAAGATTAAACTCCTATTTGTCAAGACCAACCTCAAGACTTTAACTCATTGGTGTAAGATCCTAATTTTGACCCTAAGATCCCTCACGGCATCATATCATTGCTCATTGCATTGCCTCAAGGATCATAGCATGTGTGGCTCCTTATCCTAGGGTTGGGACTTGTGTGAGTTGGTTTGAGACCAACAAGCATGCTTTAATTGTATATTATTGATTTTCTTATTTTGTTTACTAACCAAAATCACAAAAATATGTCACTAACTTGTTTTGTTTTGAAGCTCAAGCAATCATGTGTGCCCTTGCTCCAAGATAAAAAATGTTCTTAAGAACCATATGAACAACTTTAATGTTCATCAAAAATTCATTTGAAACTTGTAAGGTCATCATTCATTTCAAAACATTATAGGTCATTTTGACTGAAACCCTAATTTTGGGTCAACTTCCCAAGGATCTAACTCCTTCATTTTTTATGATTTTGAGGTGAGACCAATTGCATTGGAAAGCTTAAGATGTATAATTCAATTGTTATGTTTGACAAAATTTTATAATCCTAAACGAAACACATGTGATAATACAAAACATTATAGGTCACTTTGGACCAAAACCATTAAAATGTGAAAAATGTCCAACTTCAAGTGCCCACAACTTTCTCATCAAAAATCCAAATGATGCAAAATTTAAGTCTAAATTTATCATATTGAAAAGATATACAACTTTGATGTTGGAGGTTTTTTATTTGAGGCTTGCATCATTGAAACAAAAGGGCTTGAAGTTGGCCACTTTTGGCAAAATTTTCAAAGGCATGTTTTGTACCTCAAACTTCATGGCCAGTTTTTACAAATTTCCAAACTTCAAATGGATTTTTGTCCAACATAGCTTTTGTTCCTTAGGTCAAGACCTTTCCAACCATTACTCACATGCATATATTTGGATTTTCTATGTGTGACTTTCGAAGATATGAATATTTGTGACCAATTATGAAATCCACATGGAATCTTCATGCACAAGCAATTGCAATTCAAATTACACGTCCAATTCAACTCATTGTGCTATCAGCTTACAAATCCATCAACTTTTGGGCCTCACATGCGCCTGTACAGTCCCATGCATGGAGGACTCAAAGCTTCATGCACACGAGTTTTACCTCACTTGCCTTGCAGCTCAGCTATAAATACCATGCTTCCCTCATTCAAATTTCACCCTGAATTCAACCTGAAGCTATGCTGAAATCCATACCCAACCTCACTTAAAGGAATTCTGATTTTCATTTTCTCAATTCAATCTTGAATTTCAACAAAATCAGTTGATCTTCAAGACTTATTCCTTAGCCTTGCACTCATATCACACCTCAAGATCAAACTGTAAGCAAGAATTGGAGTAGATCATGCTACATAAAGTTGCTCTTCAAAGGTAGATGTTCAAACTGTTTTGATCTGAATCTCTTCATACAATGTGATTTGCTTATATTCAAATGGTTTTCTGAAGTCCTCGTGTGAGAGGCAAGCCAATGGTGGCTTTGATTTTGTGAATTGAAGCTATTCAGTTTTCACACCTGGATTTTCAAGCTCAGATTTCTCATTCTATAGAGATCTTGAGAGAAATCTAAGGTTACAGGGGTGATGTACATCACCCCAGCTTCATTTTGGTATAAGGCTTGTGCATTTTGGTTGAGGTTTGAAAACCTGCAACTGGTGGCCGGAATCAGTTGGTCCACCGGAAAAGACGGCGGTTTCCACCACCGTCCCCATGTGGATGCGCCTAGGCCATTGGATGGTGATTAAATGATCTAATCCTGGCCTTTGTTTCTATTGACCTTTTTTAATTCAATGTGTTTCGCGCTTGACTCTTGCCTACCATGGAAGCGCGCCTCTGAGCCTTTGATTGTGTCCACGTTATTTAATGAAATGGATCAAACGCTTCCTGATTTTTCTCCTTTTTCTAATTTCTGTTTTATTTTCTTTTATTCCATTTTATTTCAAAAATTCATAACTATTTTATTTGGAATCACAAAAATATGAGACCAACACTAAATATTTTTTTGAAAAATCTAGTTTCATAATCTGATTTTTAATTATTTTTGTGATTCCATTTAATATTTTTTGTGAATTATTTTGTTTTTAATAGTTTTTAATTCATTTTAAATACTCTTTGATATCCAAAAATTCCAAAAAAAAATTCTTAACACATATGGATCATGGTAAGTCTATGAAAAATATCCTCATCAATTTCTTAATTGATTTGAGATTTATTTGAGATTTTAATCCATTTGTGTTATTTTTCTTTGTTTTTAATTGTTTTAAAATAGTTTCTGTTTTCAAAAAATGTTGAGAAAATTTGTCAAACCTTGTTTGACCATGTTAGACTTATGATGATTCAATTGGACTTATCCAAGTTGATTTGAATTGAATTTGAAGTTTGACCATACTTTGCTCATTTTATTTTATGTTTTATTTTAATTCCAAAAATATGTTTGACCTTTATTGACTTCTAATATTCATTTCTCTTCTGTTTACCATTGGTTGATGTTGATTTCATTCACATTTGATCATTGTGTTTTGATTATGTCATTTGATTTCTCCTTTATCCATTTCATTTCATCTTCATCTTCTTCTTTTTATTTTGGCCAATGAGTTAGTGATTTGTGGTTAGCCTTGACATATGAGAGGCTTAACCTTCTTTGATCCAAATCAAACTCAACTTGATCAAAGATCAAGTGAGTTGCTTTATGTCCAAGATAGGTTGCTTCTTGGTCAAGCAAAAAACCTAAAATCCATACAAGGTCTTTCTTCTTTTCTTTTGGCATGGCAAGTTGTAGGAGCTTGGCTTACTAGTCATGATATCTAACTTGTATTTATTTGCCTATAGTTTTATTGACCGGCCTCAGATAGGTGTGACTACTACATTAGTCCACTTACGATTGCTTAACATAGCGCTAAATTGTCTTATGACACACTAACATTAACTACTAATTACTAACTTTAACTCAAGCATTTAATTCTTGCAATTTACTTTAATGCAATTTACTTTCTTGCTCATTTATTGATATTGCCTTTTCTCTTTGCTCACTTGAGCTCATATTTTATGTTTATGCCATTTTCCTTTTGCTCACTTGAGCACATTATTGTATATAAATATATTGTTGTTGTATGTTTGTTTTGTGATTGTTTGTGTGAACCCAATGCAAAAAGGAGAAAGGACTTAGAATTAGGACCTTACCTATGCTTAATGGAGTTCAAGAGCAACTGGGACTCATGCCTTTAGAATGCTAAATTTGTTGAAGAGCAGCTAGGCCTCATGCCTTTAGAATGCTAAATCTTAAAAATTGACTTCGAAGGACCCCTAATTCAAAACTCTTTCCTTGTCCATTTCTCTTATTTGTGTTGTGAACCTTTTGATTGTTTGTTCTTGTGTGATAGGGATTCCAATCTTGAGATAGTAAGAAGGACCATTGTCATGAATAGCAAAGTTAAGAAAGACAAGCCAAATGGAGATCCTGGGAGCTTGATTGAATATTTGTTTGATTGCTTGAGTTATTTTGCTAAGTTCAAAGGAAAGGAGCATCTTGAATCAACTTTATGATCTCAAGAAAGGAACTCCAAGGGTTTTATCTCTTCTCTTATCTTTGCATATTTAGGACTAGCCCTTCTCTTCTTCTTTCCACTCTAACCCAAGCCAAACTCATTTTGTGTAAACATTGACATTGTTTTCAAAACTAGAAACCTAGGCCTTATGCCTTTGATTTTTCAAACTCTTTTCACTAATACTCATTGTTAGGGGTGTTCGCGGTGCGGTTTGGGCGGTTTTGACCATAAAAATCATCCGAACCGCAAGAGAAAAAAGCATGGGGTTCGGTTTGGTTCGGTTGACTTTTAGAAATAAAACCAAACCAAACCAAACCAAATCAATGCGGTTTGGATTGGTTTGGTTGGTTCGATTTTTTACAATATTTTTATTTAGCCATACATACACCTATAGAGAACAACGTAACTTTGTGTTTAGTCATTCATACATTAGTAAATAACATCAAAACTCATCATATTTAGAGAAAAACTTCTCATTCAATATACAAAAATTTAGATTAGAAAAAAGTGGAATAAAATATATATATATATATATATATATATATATATATATATATATATAATAGTAGCATAAAATAATATCAAAAACATTATAATAAAACATAAAAAACATATGAGAAGAGAGATTAGAGAAGATGAAAAAAAACATAAGAGATGCGAGATTGAGAAGAAATGTGCGATAAAAATGTAATTAGAAGATAAAACAATAATATAAAATATGAAAAAGAAAGAACATAAGAGAGGACGTATTCGAGTAGAAAAGGTGAAATGTACATGGCAAAGAAGACGAAAAGAGTGTGCGGTACTACTATGAGGATTTAAGAAGGTTGAAATTGAAACCCTAAGTGTGAGTAAGAGAAAATCGTTTGTAATTGTAAGGTTAAGACATACTAGGTTTGAGTTTTAGATTGGATGTGGGATAAGTGAAGTTTAGATGGTAACATAATGCGGTTTGGTTTGGTTTAGTTCGGTTTGCAAAATACAAACCGCAAACCAAACATAACCGTGCGGTTTTGTTAAAAAATGACCTAAACGCATCCGAACCAAATGCGGTTTTTTGCGGTTTCGGTTTGGTTTGGTTTGGTTTGCGGTTTTCTATTGGGTTGGTTTGGTTTTGAACACCCCTACTCATTGTAAATGAATCTTAAGTCAACTTTGACCCCATTTTGTGAATACTTCTAATTTGTAAACCCAACTCACTTCAACTGATTTTTGTGGTTCCAATGGCCACCTTTGTTAAAACTTTTTTCATAAACATTAGCCATAGGTTTGAGTTATCATAGTGGTTGATATAAACCTCACCTTATCCTTAGTGATTGGACTATAAGTCTTCCATACTTATTATAGGGTGGATCCCTCACTAGTATGTTGAAGCTCTCCTCACATGGTGGATTGTTGGTTTAGGTTGAGTTTTCTCCCTTTGATAACAAAAGACCTTAAGGCTTTTGATCAAATCAATTCACCAATCTTTTTTTGAGATTTTTACCCTGAACTACGAGGTTTTGATCCTACCTTTGTGATGGTACGTAGGCAATGGGTTTATCCATTCAAACAACAAAATTGTAAATATGTATATTCTTTTCTCATCTCCCCAATCTTGTTTGCACAAATGTTTTCACAAATACCAACCTACAATACATCTTTGCAAAAAGGGCTCCCTTAGAGTACTAAGGATGTTTTGGGTGCTTAAAACCTTCCCATTGCATAACCAACCCCCTTACCCAGATCTCTGACATTTTTATTAGTTTTTGATTTGATAAAACTTTTTACTTGGTTTTTGTTTGCTTTCTAACCTTTCCTTTGGATAAATAGAAGTGCGATGGCGACTCGAATTGTATGATTTACTTTTGATTTAGTCAATAAATCTAAAGGTAACGAATACCCTGCTACAGAAAAGTGGCGACTCTGCTGGGGATCTGAATTCCTAGTGGGTTTAGCCTACTTTTTGCTTGTTGTATTGTATGTTTGTATTTATTTTTGACATATTTTTGTGCAAATTTGGGATGACTGTATTGTTTGTAATGTATGAATTGCTTGTGTGCTTGGTGATCTTTTGTGAGATGAGTTCTATACCCGAACTCGAGTGCACTTATGATAGGAGAATGACATAGTCTTGTTGTCTTGTGTGAAATTATTCCTTAGCAAGTTGACTTGCAAGCCCATTCACTTGGTGGAGGTCTTGTTGGGATCAATAATGTCACACGAGTAGTCGTGGTTAGGCATTACTCTTTCCAATATATACCTTAGAAGCCAAGGACCTTAGATTACCTAGCCCATCTTGGCCTATTTTAGGACGTAGTGCGAAGGTCGTTCAAGTGTAAGACTTGAGGCGATTGTTACGCGATACTACACTCATAAGAGTTCCTCTTGAGAATATTTTTGGAGGACGAGTAGTTGTTTTATCCGATAATATACGAAAGATGGGATGATGACTATGGGAACCTTTTTAGAACATGATTGTCAGGTTTAAACTGTAGTACACTCCCATTGGTTGGTTCTTAACCGAGACTCCATGCTCGTGACTTACAACAAACCCTTGATTCGCGGTCGATCAGTTCTCGTATATCGTCAATATCAATGGAACTTGGGAGTTGATAAGGTGTAAACCATAATCCACCAAAATGGATGATTGATATTGAGAATGACTTGATCCATCCCGTGACCTTTGTGTGGTGTGACTTTCTTGATCCTTGAGTGTGATTGTTGCATCCATGCATTCATGCATTCATTTGCATCCATATCATCAACAATGAGAAATTTTCAAGAAATTTTCAGACATGGATAAGCAAAGAAGGAATACGAAGAAGTATAGTTTCAGACAACCCGACTTGAAAGAGTTAAGGAGTTTGACATCCTACATATTAGATCCCTTGGAGTTCAAAGCTCGCCATGGGAAGCTTTTGTCTATTCTTTCTACTCAGGTTGATGAAGGTCTAATGAGTGTGTTGGTGCAGTTCTATGATCCTCTATACCGTTGCTTCACTTTTCCAGATTTCCAGCTTTTGCCTACACTTGAGGAGTATGACTATCTTGTGGGTATACCTATCTTGGATCAGTTGTCGTTCAGTGGCTTGGAAAGGGTTCCTTCTTCCCAAGAGATTATTGACATGCTTCATGTAGATGTATCTGAGATTGTTGCTCATATGACTACTAAAGGTGGAATTCAAAGCCTCCCATCTGATTTTCTCATCGCCCAAGCTACTTTGTTTGGGAAGGCCATGAGTGAGGACGCCTTTGAATCCATATTTGTACTTCTCATCTATGGGCTAGTGTTATTTCCCAACATCGACAACTTTGTAGATGTGAGCGTTATTAGGATTTTCTCTACTCTTAATCTCGTTCCTACTCTGTTGGGTGACACTTATTTCTCTTTGCATATGAGGAATGCAAAGGGCGGTGGTACCATTGTGTGTTGTTTGCCTCTGTTGTACAAGTGGTTTATTTCGCACTTGCCTCAGACGCTCGCCTTCAAGGAGAACAAAGGATGTCTACGGTGGTCTACGAGACTTATGTCTCTCACTAATGATGATATATTTTGGTATAATCGTGTATATGATGGTTTCCAGATTATTGATTCTTGTGGTGAATTCTCCAATGTGCCTCTTCTTGGTAAATGTGATGGAATTAACTACAACCCTATTTTGACTCGCCGTCAGCTTGGGTTCCCTTTAAAGGATAAACCTAACAACGTTCTATTGGAAGGTGTGTTCTTTCAAGAGGGTAAAGATCCCCAAAACATGAAGGGCAGAATGGTTCGTGCTTGGCGCAAGATTCATAGGAAGGGAAGGAAAGAGCTTGGTCCAAAGAATTGTATTGCTTTGGAACCTTACACCTCTTGGGTGAGGAAGAGAGCTTTTGAGTACCGCGTGTCCGATGACTATCCGAGACCTACCCATATGGTTATGGTTGGGCCTTCAACCCTCCCTAACCAAGGTGAAAAGGAGTTGAGAGATGAAGATCATTCGCGTGCTTGTGTTCGTGAGCGAGAGGAACTACTTCAGCAACTCAGAGATAAGGATGTTGTGATAGAATTTCTAGAGCATCAGGTTATCGATGAACCTGATGATGTGGTTACTTCTCTTCTTCCTCAGTCATCCAGATTTTGGAAGAGGAAGTATGATCGACTCGCTAAGGAGAAGGCTGATATGGAGGCAGCCTATGAGAGAGAGGTGAAGAGGCTTCGTGCATCTTATCTTCCGGTCTCGAGAGCTTTGGATGATTGCTTCTAGGGTTCCATATGATGTTATTCCCCTTTCCTCTTGTATTGTACTTGGTTACCAAGATTGTACTTCTTCATTGGTGTAAAATTTTATCCGATATTTATTGTTATGAGCATTTCCATATATGTCTAAAAAGAGTAATATTTCCAAATATTTGCAAATAGATCTCTATAAAGTTCCTCTGATTAAAAAAACAAATCATATGCACAAACATTGCATGCATCATGTGCATAAGCAGGTTTTGTTCAGAGCTTCTTGATCAGTGGTCTAACTCTTTGCTCTTCATTTATTTTGAAGACAAGCTGACACATCAGTATAACACCAGAGCGAATCTTACAAAGCTGATGGATCACCTAGAGCAAGAGAACAGAGAACTGAAAGAGGAGGTAGCTAGGCTGACTGCCATGATGGAGTCAGTACTGGCTGCCCAAAGCCAATCGTCTCCAACTCCTGCAACTCCTCCCGCGAGGACTGTCATCTCAGAGGTAGCTTCCTCAACTGTGTCCGTCACAACAGCTCACTTTGTGCCGACTATGCCAGCCGAGTTCCCCTGGGGAATGCCCGCAAACTTTGTGCCTGAAGGTCTTGCTCCAACCTTCGTTTCTCTGTCGGCATCTAGCCTGGTCCTTGTTGTGCCACCTGCCGTTGTGCACACTTTACCTAGAGTCGAAGACACCATTTATCATTCTGAGCCATCTGAGGGCCCACATGTTTATGAGAAAATGGACGCCATGAACGACCAATTCCTTGAGCTGCGCAAGGAACTGAAGACTCTAAGGGGGAAAGACCTCTTTGGTAAATCTGCTGTTGAGTTGTGCCTTATGCCCAACGTCAAGATCCCTGTCAAGTTCAAAGTGCCTGACTTTGAAAAGTACAAGGGAAACACTTGCCCTCTCGACCATCTTGTGATGTACACTCACAAGATGTCAACACAGACAGAGAATGATCAGCTTCTCATCCACTATTTCCAGGGCAACCTGTCCGGTGCTGCTCTCATATGGTACATGGGTTTGGACAGCGCGAACATTCGCTCCTTCAATGATCTTGGCGAAGCTTTTGTCAAGCAATACAAATACAATGTTGATATGACTCCTGATAGGGACCAGCTGAGGGCAATGTCCCAGAAAGAGAAGGAGACTTTCAAGGAGTACGCCCAGAGGTGGCGTGAGTTGGCCGCTCAGATCGTGCCACCTCTCGAAGAGAAAGAAGTGACGAGGATCTTTTTAAAGATTTTAAGCTCTTTCTACTACGAGCGGATGATAGCTAGTGCTCCCTCGGACTTCACCGAAATGGTGAATATGGGAATGAGGCTAGAGGAAGAAGTCCGTGAAGGAGGTCTATCTAAGGATGAAAGCTCTTCTGCAAAATGTTATGGGGGCTTTGCAAAGAAGAAGGATGGAGAGGCACATGTTGTGTCTTCCCATGTCAAACGAAGACCCTCTGTGAAGAGGAGGACTGTTCACCCTGCCGTCAGCCAACACCAGGTGGCTCATATAGCACTTGCCTTCAGGGAAGCTCAACATTATCAACAACAACAACAACAATATCAATAACAGCATCGTCCACAACAGCAGGCCTACCAGCCTCGAAACAACACTAATACCAGTACCAACTATGATAGGAAAAGGGTCACTTTTGATCCAATTCCAATGACCTATGCTGAACTTTATCCGTCTTTGATAGATAGAAAACTGATTACTCCACGTGATCCTCCCGTTGTACCGACTAACCCTCAGTGGTGGTACAAGCCAGAATTACATTGTGTATATCATTCCGGTGCTCCCGGACATGATGTGGAGAACTTCTATCCCCTGAAGACCAAGGTGCAAGACCTTGTTAGAAGTGGGATTTTGTTTTTCGAGGACGTAGGTCCTAATGTCAAGAAGAACCCATTGCCCGAGCATGGGAAAGTTGTTGTGAATATGGTCCAGGGTTGCCCTGGCAAGTATAAAGTCCTGTATGTCAATGATATCATGCAATCTTTGGTCGAGATGCATAGATTGTTATGTGGATACAGTCATTACGAGCATGACCATGACAGGTGCCAGGTGTGCACTGTCAATGAGAGAGGATGCTGACAAGTAAGGAAGGACATCCAAGAGATGCTGGATCAGGGTATGATTGAGATACTTCAGAATCGAAATGAGGACGAAGTGGATGTAATTTCTCATGTGTTCAGAATACCAGAACCTGTTGTCATCAAATATGATGGCAGCAAGAAGAAGGTTTCTCCTACTCTTGTGATTAAGCCAGCGGGCCCTGTCCTGTATTCTTCAGATAAAGCAGTTCCATACAGATACAATGCAGTTATGGTAGAAGATGGGAAGGAGGTGTCGTTACCCTCCACCTCTGTTACAAGTATCTTTGATGTCAGTGGTCGTGTTTTCTTGACGCCGCCGAAACCCCAAGATGACATGAGAAGAAATACTATTGTTAATCCTGTCGATCCTGTGGGGACTTCTTCTTCTTCGAATCCGGCACTTGTTGTGAAGGGCGTTGACCCTGCCATTGTTGATAAATCTACTAAAACTCTTGTCCTGGTTGGCCATAATGGCATTTTGAGAGAGGACTGTGATAAGATGTTGAGGCTTATCAAGAGGAGCGAGTATAATGTTGTTGATCAGTTGCTTCAAACTCCATCAAAGATATATGTATTGTCTTTGTTGATGAATTATGAGCCACACCGTGAAGCTTTGCAGAGGGTGTTGGACGTGGCATACGTGGACCACGATGTCACAATTCAACAGTTTGATAGCATTGTTGCAAATATATCCGCTTGTAACAATTTGAGCTTTTGCGATGTTGATCTTCCCGAGGAGGGAAAAGACCACAATTTGGCTCTACACATTTCCATGAATTGAAAAGATGATGCCTTGTCTAATGTGTTGGTAGACACAGGATCATCGTTGAATGTGTTGCCAAAGTCCACTCTGGCGAAACTTTCTTACCAGGGGGCTCCCATGAGGCAGAGTGGAGTGGTAGTTAAAGCTTTTGATGGATCGCGGAAAACTGTGATCGGCGAAGTAGAACTCCCGATCAAGATTGGACCTAGTGATTTCCAGATCACTTTCCAGGTCATGGATATTCACCCATCATATAGATGTTTGCTTGGCAGACCATGGACTCACGAGGCAGGCGCCGTGACATCCACCCTACACCAGAAGTTAAAGTTTGTGAAAAATAAAAAGTTGGTGGTGATAGGGGGAGAGAAGGCTCTCTTGGTAAGCCATTTGTCTTCCTTTTCCTATATAGATAATGAGGATGAGGTTGGGACTCCGTTCCAAGCCTTATCTATTGTTGAGCCTTCAAGGAAAGGACCTTCTTCATTTGCTTCCTACAATGATGCGAAGTTGGCCATTGAGCATGGTGTCGCATCCGCGAAAAAACAACCGGCGGGCTAAAACAAAAACACAAACAGAGCCGCCACTGCGCGTTATTTATCCCAAAATAGGGAAAGGAAACGCTCAGAGAAACCTGGAAAAAGCATGGTCTCGCGACCAATGAGAAAGGGTAAGGGAGTCGGTTACGCAAGGGGAAGGTATTAGCACCCCTCACGTCCGTCGTACTCGACGGGATCCACGTTCTAAAAGAAAGAAAAGGTTGCTAAAACATCACACACACACACACTAAAGACAACGCAGGTGGGGTTAAGAGGAAGAGCTCGATAGGACATCGCATCATATGCCTACATATCTCGTCTGGAACGAGAATCAGAGCTACTGTAGTTCGGCTCACGCACGCCAAACAACACACGCACCCCAAACAGGCAAACATGGAGCCTGAATGCCAATCACTGGGCTTACATCAGCATCCGAACCAAAACACACGCACACTGGAACCCAGATGCCACTTGATGGACTTACACCGGCTTCCAAGCACACAACAAGCACAATCAAACATAATCAGGATACGGACAGCCAATCGCTGGGCTTACATCCATATCCTGACACACAAGCTTTAACAAGCAAACACACACAAAAAGGAAAAAAGTGCCCGGAGAGACCTCGCACGGTCTCCTGCCTACATACCTCGTCTGGAACAAGGATCAGGGCGATGTAGTTCCCCCTCAAGGGAAAGAAACTCTAGCCAGAAACCAAGGGAAGACACACTACCAGGGAGCTGTACTCGAGCCTAGTGTTGTCATGCATCATTGCCCTACGTTGAGGTTTCTACCTACTTGCACAACTGCAAGCTAATCCTATCCAGGAAGAAAGCAAGCATACAAGCATACAAGCAAACAGAGCAAACAAATATTCACAAAGCACACACTATAACCAGTCAAGTGAGGCTCAAACAATGGGTTTGACTGCCGAAGCAAGTCATCTGTACATGGGTAGTATTCGCTCTTAACCTTGCCATTGAGGGGCTAAGGTGAAGCAGATGAAAGGTGAGTGAAGATTAGACTTCACAGCTCTTATCCCTGACCAGGGAGAGCTTCAGACAAAGGAGCGTGGGTCCAGAATGGAGGGACCCTTCTACGCTCAAAGACTCTGACTCGATTGTACAAAGTACAAGATCTCGGGTTTGTGTCCCAATGCGTCGACACACAGCCGTGTGAGCAGAGGAACGACTCAACAGAATAGTGGGGGATAGATTGCATATCCCTTGGCTTCCACCAATTGCCTTAATCAAGGACTTTACCTGCTTGGGCACAAATGTAAACAACCACAAACATCGCCTCTTAAGGAGGACTTCAGACAGTTGCCTGGCCAAGTAACAGGCCAGGTCTTCCAGACTACATGGAGAATAGAAGTCCTACCTCAAGTGGTTTAAAAACCAAGCAGCAGCAAGCAAGTTCCTAAGGAACTGTAAGCAACTAAATGTACCTGAAATCAATCAAGTATCATTTGTACTCAGACAGACAAACAATAAACAGCAAATGTTAATCAGTTAATCTGTACAAACAACACAAGTTAATGCACATAAGTGCAAGCCATAAGCCCAAGCTCAAGCTTCACAACCTACAAAAAAAGTCAAATTAGTTCTCAACATCAAACAATCTCAATTTAATTGACTTGAAGCAATCTCCTTAAGCATTGTGCATTTCATCCTGAAAAGTCAAACCAAATGTGAGAAACAAGACCACTAGGCCAAGCCTAGGGTCCAAAGGGGATAAAAATTCTAAACAGCAAGTGTAAACCAGCCAAAATCAAATTAAAACAATTCAAAAGCAAATTCAATTGGCTCCATACTCATATCAATCACCATTATCACTTCATGACCAAAACATGTCAAATTAGGTCAAATACAACACCAAATGTCCCAACAGAATGACCTCAACCAAAAGCATACCAAAACAATTCCAAAAATCCTCAAATAATTTACACTTAAGCAAGACACATTCAAGGTATAGCATGTCAATTTTCAGCTCAATTGGACAAATGAAAGTAGGTCAATGAAAATCAAGAAGTCCAGACACAATGATTCAAGCCAAACCAAGACATTCAAACAAGCATCAACTTCAATAATTCATAAAATAGTGAAAACATATTAGAAATGAATGGGATCAAAACCATGATGTCCTACAATGTGTCTAGAATGCTCATGTCACATTTCATCTTCATCCAATACCATATGAGAATTTCACAAAAGAAATGCCAACATGTATCACACAATGTTACAACATGAACCAACAGAGAAGAAAATTATCAATCAATTTGAAAATGCAACAAAAAATTCCATCAAAATTCACATGTTATCTTGACATATCAATGATCATTCATGCAAAAAATTGGAGCAATTCAACAATCCTAGGTCATGCAAATAAAATCAGAAAGTTGACCTAGCTTGGTGTGACACAAATTGTCACACCTCTATTCAAAAAATCATATCTCCATCACCAAGTATCCAAAAATCACAAACCACACATGAAAATCACCATCAACATGTCCAGAACAAGCACAAAAATTTTCATTCATTTCTTTTTAAGTATGAGCATTTCATGAAGGTTTTGGTAAGACATGTACAAAATGAGCATATTGAAACAAACCCTAGGCCAATTAAATTTCCACATGTGCAAAAATTTCACAAAAATCATCATAAAATTCTACACATCATTATGAGCATGTCACAAAACATTTCACAAAAATTGGATGAATTTTGAAGCATCTATGAATTTTTAAAGGTTTGTAATCAAAATTAAAATGAAAAGAACAAGAAATGAAATAAATTAATTAATTTAATGCTGCAAGGGCATTCTCGTAAATTTTACAACAATAGCCAAAACGACGTCACTTTGATTAGTGACAACGGCGCGTTATCATTGGCTACAACAGGCGGGAAACGTCTAATTCAAATGGCCAGGCAGTTTCGTGGATCAAACTCCAAATATTTCCAGAATTTCCCAAGAACACCTTCGTTCTTCATCCAAAATCACCAGAAATCAAGATCCACGAATCTTGACTAAAATTAACAAGTAAATAACCATTGGAACCGTCTGAGCTCCAGGATCATGAAGATGTGATCAATTTGCCCTAACTCCTACTGTATCTCACGGATCGAGCATTTAAAGTTCCACATTCAAACATTCAAAGCATGATAACTCAATCTACAGTTAACTAAATCAAAAACCAAGCCTATCATGTTGATCTACATTGAAAGATCTACACAACGCACATAACAATTCACGCAATGATGAGATTCGAAAAAATCACCTTGAATGAAGACAGTAATGATTCGTGGCGTTTCTTGATGTAATTCTCCAAAACAGGTGAAGAAGAAGGTTGAGGAAGGTGAATAGAACTCGTATTTCAACTCAAGCACGATCCAGATGTGAGAACTTTCCAAACGCCATTGATGAGCACACTTTAAACAGTGGAGATTCAGAAGTTTTCTTGCACCAATTCCTCAAAACAGTTGGAGTTTATGATCTATGGAAGATGAAGCAACAAAAACCAAGCCAAATGATGAAGAATTCGTGGAGTTTTGATGAATTTTGTTGATGAAGGTTCTTGATGAATTTGCACTTTTTGGAGGGAAAAACAGTTAGAAATCCTTATGAATTGTGATTGTTTTGCATTTCAGTTACAATTAAGTTTAAATACTCATGCTTAATCACTTTGTTAATCTCAAATTAACCAAAATGAAACAATTAGCATAATGTGCAATTTGAGTGAAAGGGCAAAAATGACATTTCACCCTAGGCCTCATGACAGCTGTATGACAGCTCAGACATCTTCCAATTATCATTTGTGATGTGTTGGCTTTGATCCCATGTTGATTGGCCTTTTACAATTCATTTTCCATATGTCATGCCAAATTTTGTACTTTAAGTGATAGTTCAAAAATGACCTAGCCAAATATTGCACTTTGAACACTCATGATAATTCAAACCATTTCTAATTGGCATATGTGATGTGTTGCAAAAACTCTCATTCCAAAATTCCAATTATTTCTCCATTTGGACCATTTTGCCCTTGGATCTTTAATTGTACACTTGAAAATTGACCTTTTGCATTGACCATTTTTGATGAATTTCAATTATGCATCATGAAAGTACATGTCAAATGGAGTTTTCTCATAAAAAGATCACTCAATTTGGACACTCCATGTGAAAGGTATGCCACTTTGATTATGGGTCTTTTTTGAAATTGAATGGACCATAACTTGCCAACCACACATGAGAAATTCAAGTTCTTGGACTTTTTGGAAAGGTGAGAGCAAGATCTACAAATTTCATGTTGAACAAATTCTCATTTGAAGCTTCCTTGGACATGTAATTTTGTGATGAAAAACTTTCCATTTTTGGAAACTTCCATTACAAGTCACTTTCTATTTTTGGCAATTTTTGTTCTGACTTGATTTTCTCCATTCTTAAGCTTTGACATGTCAAATAACACTTGTTCCAACATGAATGAAGTGTATCCAACTCTCTCCTACCTCCAAATCCATAAAATCAAGCACAGTTGACCACAGTTGACTTTTTCAACTGATAGATGAATTTGGCAATGCATTGATCAATCTGAGCCCCAATTCTCTAATGAAATGGCTCAAGGATGAAACCCTAGCCTCAATATGCTCCATATAATCATAAAATGATCCCCATATCCAACATAGACCCCATCTCCTTGCCATGCCCTGATTGGCCCAATGCAGATGATTAGGGTTGACCAGTGGTCAAAAACCCTAACCTCAAGGTATATGCTTCAACACTTGATGATGACAAACCATGATGATGATGATGAATCATTTCAAACAAGATGAAGACCAATCTCCTTTGAGAATCACAAAACCCTAATTTGGACCTCCACATCCTCAGATGATTGATGACCAGTCCAATGAAACCCTAGCTTGCACATGACCTCCTATCTTCTGGTCAGGACTTGGGAAGATGACTTGCACCATGTAACCACATGATATGCAATATGCAATGCTTAATGACCTAAAAATGATATGCAATATGTCATGCTAGTCCCAAGAGAGGAGGGCAAATTTTGAGGTGTTACAGCTGCCCCTATTCAATCCACTGTGAACCTGTCAATATGAACAGCCTCGGCTTTCAGATGATCAGGATGAAGAGTGATTGAATACCAAGAACAGACGAACAATTTGCACTCTTATGGGAAAATAATTACAACGCCTGTCAGAATCGGCGAAGAACACAATCTCGAAACAAAAATCTGTCTGGTACGGAGAATGTCGGCCTGATCACCGAAACAGAAATATCGACCTGGACACCAAAATAAATGGTAACGCAGGGATAACCATGGCCTGAACACCACATCCGCTGGGGATTATTATTTCCTTTCTTTTTATGCTTTTCTTGAACCCCGAAATTTTCTTTATTTTTATTTTCTTGAACCCCGAAATTTTCTTTTTCACCAATGATCCCCGATCACTGCATTTGAACCCCGTTCTCCTATTTGCCAAAATAATGAACCCCATTCTCCAGTTTGAACCCCAGTCGCCTGACGATAACCTGCGATCGCCATTGTGAACCCCGTCTCCAGAAAATGCCGCAACATCTCCCTTTCTCCATTTGAACCCCGTCTCCAGAAAATGCCTCAACATCTCCTTTTCTCCATTTGAACCCCGTTCTCCAATCTCTCGTGATAATTCCGCTAGCAACGTCGGAAATAACACCAAACACCACTCTGAGGGCGACATGTCAGAGGGTATACCTTCACAAAAGGAAGGTAACATGTGCATATCTTCATCCGAAGACACCTATAACGACCTCCATTGGCATCCGCCAAAGTCTAAGGTGACACATGAACAGAAGATAATCCTGAGGACCTCATCCCGGATACAATCTTCAACTCCAATCTCCACATGAACCCCAGAAAATGCCTCAACACTTCCTTTTCTCCGTTTGAACCCCGTGAATCGCGCTGATCGCGTAACATCCTTCGATTTCATTTCCATCTCTGCTCGACGGAAAAACTCGTCCAGTATCGCGCTACTGGAGAACACAGCTGATCTGACATCATGATGCTAAACTCCTCAGAGTAACACCTTCACCATCCGGCGAAACAAAACTCCAAGCAGTAACCACGGCTTGAATCGCGCTGATCGCATAACATTTCCCATCTCTGCTTGACGGAAAAGCAAATCTCCTCCAGTATCGCACTACTGGGGAATATCTTCGATTCAATCATATGGCTAAACTCCTCAGAGTAACACCTGAACTGTCTGGCAAAAACCACTTCTCAAACGGTAACCACGGCTCGAGACTAGCTTATGCTTGCAATATGATGCATGATTGATTTTTTCTGCGTAATGCTCCATAATCATGGAAATGCTACGCGATTTTATTTTTCTATGCAACATGATATGCTATTTTTCATGATGAATGCATAAAAAGCATCCCCCTTAAGGGACTCTTCTGGTAAGCACGAGACACTCTGCTGAGGAACTCGTCAATACTCCAATCTCTACCCTGCTGGGGAATAAGCACTGCTGCTGGGAATAAGGCAACCCTTGCTGGGGAAAACCTCCTTTGCACCCAATCCGCTCGAGAAACTGCTGGGGATAACCACCACCAACACTCCGTGGGGATACAACAGTCCTTGACTTGCAGGGGATATCAATCCCGAATCTGCTTCGGGGAACCCTCACAGATACCTGACGACTTTACTGGGGAAGTGCTTCACAAACACTCTGCTGGGAAGCAGCAATCTCCAGGCCTGACGGCTGGGGAAACATCGATCCGACACCTGCTGGGGATAACCATCCTGACCCTGCTAGGGAAGCGAATGCCACTCCGCTGGGAACAATCCACGCAATCCATAGGTAGAATCAACTCAGCTGAGGATGCAGATATCAGTCTGCTATGGAAACTCATCCAATCCACTAGTAGGATGAACACTGCGGGAGATATATTTCATTGAAACCCGCTCCACTCGGGGAATAGCAACCTTCAGGCCTGGCTGCTGAGGAAACACCGTTTTACCTCTGCCGGGGATAACCATCCTGACTCGGCTGGGGAATCCACAGACCTCGATCTGCTAGGGATTTGTCCTCTAATTCTACTTGGGGATCTCGCTGGGGAAACGAGAAAAGTTGGTACAGAACACCCGTCGACTCGTCGAACCATGGTATCCACCTCCCAATCTCGTATCAGCTTTCCACTTTTGAGGATTCCCAGACTTGTCTAGACCTTTTCTGCTCCATCATCTTGTATTCCAAGGTCGCGCCGCGCTCGACGAAGAGCGTACTCCTGGGATTATACAGATTTTCAATTTTCCGACTTTGAAGAGTCTTCTTGATTAATTCCAAAGGTCGTCGGACGTCTCTCGTCACCTCTCTACCCATCCACTCGTCCCTGATCAGACTCTACGGGGAATTTCTACAGACTTTCCAATCTTCCGATTTTGAAGAGTCTTCTTGATTAAAATCAAGGATCATCGTACGTCTCAACGTCTCTTCATCCTCCATTCGTATTCATTCGTCCCTGGTTGGACCCTGCGGGGAATTTCTACAGACTTTCCAATTTTCCGATTTTGAAGAGTCTTCTTGATTAAAATCAAGGATCATCGTACGTCTCAACGTCTCTTCATCATTCCTCGTCCCTGATTGGACTCCCGGGGGATTTGCTTTTCAACAGCTTCCACATCACAACCTGCAAGTGAGTGAAAAATATCTAACAGTTCCTGCAAAACAGATCGTTAGATAAAACCGTGCCCCAGGCGTGTCAAGATTTCAACACTTGGGTCACTCATCCTTCCGAATAAGATTTCAAGCTTTCAATCTTATAAACATGCATCGGAAGGGACCTGTATGTCTTAAAATGCAAGATTCTTTATCAAAATAATCGGATGTTTTTGCAATCAACGCGGTAATGAAAAACAAAAACAAAATTATTTGACTGAATATGCATTTTATTGATTGGAAAAAAGTGTGGCTCAAATGAGCAATACAAAGGAAGCAATTCCTGAAAAGAGGTAATTGCGCACAAAAGGAAAATCTATCCTAATGGCAATGTGAAACCCGTGATCTCATCGAGTTCCAACTTGGTTACACCCCATATGTCCTCAGACTCTCCATGCTTTCTGCCTTCTGAAAAAGACGCTTCCAATTGATCCCTACCGGGTATTATCCATGATGCTTTAACCAAAACGCAAACGATCATGCGAGACGCAGTTGTTCGTTTCAATCCCTCTTTTGCCTGGACCGCCCTTTCGGGTTTTCAGTCCACTGGGATACCCCTTTTTGCCCAAGTCGCCTTTTCAGGTTTTCGACTTGCCGGGTGTACATTTTTCATTTTATCCCTAATTTTTGCCCGAACCTTTCTTTCTGTTTTTGGTTTGTCGGGATGCCCATTTTTGCCTGGACTATTTTATTCTTTTCGTCCAGCGGGTCAATTTACACGAAGTATTTTTTAACTGCGTCCGCATTCACAGGGGATGGAAAATCCTCACCATCCATGGTCGTTAACAACAAGGCTCCACCAGAGAAAACCTTCTTGACCACGAATGGACCTTCATAATTCGGTGTCCATTTGCCCCTTCGATCGTTTTGAGGAGGAAGGATTCTTTTCAGCACCATATCACCCACGTGATATACCCGAGGTCATACCTTCTTGTCAAAAGCATGTTTCATCCGTTGCTGGTACAACTGCCCATGACAGATGGCCGCCAGCCTCTTTTCCTCTATCAGGCTCAACTCTTCGTACCGGGTCCTTACCCATTCAGCCTCTTGCAATTTCACGTCCATCATGACTCTCAAAGAGGGAATCTGAACTTCAACCGGCAGCACAGCTTCCATTCCATATACCAATGAGAAAGGAGTTGCCCCAGTAGACGTACGCACCGACGTTCGATACCCATGCAATGCAAACGGCAACATCTCATGCCAGTCTTTATAGGTCACCACCATCTTCTGCACAATCTTCTTTATGTTCTTATTGGCTGCCTCAACCGCCCCATTCATCTTCGGACGATAGGGAGAAGAATTGTGATGCTCAATCTTGAATTCCCGGCACAGCTCTGCCATCATCTTATTATTCAAATTAGAACCATTATCAGTAATGATTCTCTCGGGAACCCCATATCTGCAAATGATGTCTCTCTTGAGAAATCTGGCCACAACCTGCTTCGTCACATTCGTATAAGAGGCTGCTTCTACCCACTTGGTGAAGTAGTCAATAGCCACTAATATGAATCTGTGCCCATTCGAAGCAGTAGGCTCAATCTTCCCGATCATATCAATGCCCCACATAGCAAACGGCCATGGAGACGACATTAAACTCAACGGGTTTGGAGGCACGTGCACTTTGTCTGCATAAATCTGGCATTTATGACACTTCCGCACGAAATTGAAACATTGGGCCTCCATTGTCATCCAATAATAACCTGCCCTCAGCAGCTTCTTTACCATTGCATTCCCACTGGCATGGGTACCGAACGAGCCTTCGTGAACCTCTTTCATCAATTGGCTTGCTTCTTTATCATCGACGCATCTGAGCAAGACCCAATCAAAATTCCTCTTGTACAGAACCCCATCCTTATTCAGGTAAAACACCATGGCCAACCTTCGCAGAGTCTTTCGGTCCTTCTTCGATGCTCCCTCAGGATACTCTTGAGTCTCTAGATAGCGCTTGATATCGTAATACCACGGCTTCTCATCATCAGGCGCTGTATCAACAGCAAACACATAAGCCGGTCTATCCAGACGACCTACTTCAACACTGGGGAACTGATTCCACCACTGCACCTTAATCAAGGCTGCCAGTGTAGCCAAAGCATCTGCCAAAGGATTCTCTTCTCTGGGCACATGATGCAACTTCACCTTGGTGAAAAACGTCAACAATCTCCTTGTATAATCCCGATATGGAACTAAATGAGATTGATGCGTATACCATTTTCTGTTAACCTGATTTATCACCAGAGCTGAATCTCCATATATGACAAGGTTCTTGATTCTCAAATCAATCGCCTCTTCAATCCCCAATATACACGCTTCATATTCAGCCACGTTGTTGGTGCATTCAAATGTTAGTCGGGCGGCAAAAGGAATATGGGATCCTTTCGACGTAACCAAAACAGCACCAACACCGCTTCCATTCACATTAACGGCCCCATCAAACATCAGAATCCATTCGGATTCAGGGTCAGGCCCCTCCTCCGGGATTGGTTCCTCGCAATCTTTCGATTTGAGAAACATGATGTCCTCATCAGGGAACTCAAACTTCATCGGTTGATAATCATCAATGGGTTGCTGAGCGAGGTAATCAGACAATACACTCCCCTTGATCGCCTTCTGAGAGGTATACTGGATATCATATTCTGTCAAAATCATTTGCCACCTCGCAACCCGTCCGGTCAATGCTGGCTTCTCAAAGATGTACTTGATTGGATCCATCTTGGAAATCAATAAAGTGGTATGAACCAGCATGTACTGCCTTAGTCGGCGAGCAGCCCAGACCAAAGCACAGCAAGTTTTCTCGAGCAGTGAATATCTTGTTTCACAGTCGGTAAACTTTTTGCTAAGGTAGTATATGGCATGCTCTTTTCGACCAGACTCGTCATGCTGCCCCAATACACACCCCATAGACCCCTCGAGGACTGTCAGGTACAGAATTAACGGTCTTCCCTCCACAGGAGGCATCAGAATCGGAGGCTCCTGCAAATATTCTTTTATCTTTTCAAATGCCGCTTGGCAATCATTATTCCATCTGACCGTCTGATCTTTTTTCAACAATTTGATATTGGTTCACACGTGGCTGTTAGATGAGATATGAACCGTGAAATGTAGTTCAATCTACCTAAGAAACCACGAACCTCCTTCTCCGTTCTCGGTTCAGGCATTTCTCTTATCGCTTTTACTTTTGCAGGATCAACCTCGATTCCTTTCTCACTTACAATGAACCCCAGCAATTTACCGGACCGCACTCCGAACGTGCATTTGTTCGGATTCAACCTCAGTCTAAACTGTCTCAGCCGGTCGAACAACTTGGCCAGATCTACCAAATGCCCCTCTTCTGTTTGGGACTTTGCTATCATGTCATCAACATAGCATTCAATTTCATGATGAATCATATCATGAAACAAAGTCACCATGGCCCTCTGATAAGTAGCACCGGCGTTCTTGAGACCGAACGGCATCACCTTATAACAAAAGGTGCCCCACGGTGTAATGAACGTTGTTTTCTCCATATCATCTGGCGACATTTTGATTTGATTATAGCCAGAAAAGCCATCCATGAAGGAAAACACCGAGAATTGAGTTGTATTGTCTACCAACACATCAATGTGAGGTAATGGAAAATCATCCTTCGGACTAGCTCTGTTCAGATCTCGGTAGTCCACACACATTCTCACCTTGCCATCTTTCTTCGGGACTGGCACAATGTTCGCAACCCATGGCGGATAATTAGTGACAGCTAGGAAACCAGCATCCCACTGCTTTTGCACTTCTTCTTTGATTTTCATCGCCATATCAGGTTGAGTTCTGCGCAACTTCTGCTTCACTGGAGGACAATCTGCTCTCAACGGTAGCTTGTGCACAACAATATCGGTATCCAACCCTGGCATATCTTGATAAGACCAGGCAAAGATATCGACATACTCTTTCAACAACACTACCAATCTGCTCTTGACACTTTCCTCCAAAGCAGCCCCTATTTTTACTTCTTTCTTGACCTCATCGGTACCCAGATTCACCACCTCAATCGGCTCTTCATGCGGCTGAATCACCTTCTCCTCTTGTTTCAACAACCTGGCTAACTCCCCTGGCAGTTCACAATCTTCTTCGTCTTCTTCCTCAGCAAGATAGATCGGATTGTCGAAGTCATACGAGGGTGTAACAGGATTGTTATCAATGAGATCCGGAGAAGAATCGCATCTGCATGAATGTTGATTCATGCATTGCTTTAGAACCGGTGTGAGAAATTGAAAAAAAGAAAAATGAAAACATTGCCATTTTTATTTGTTTTTATTTTTTAAACTGCAAAAATAAATGAAAAACAGGGAACACCGCTTTTAACTGAAAAAACATCCTTTTATTAATGATGCAAATTTGCAAATTTATGAACATGAGGTGGCCCTTACAATGGACCATTACGTGTCGGGCAACACGCATGGCTTTCATGCATATAAGACTAAAAACAGGAAAAATATTACTCTTCGAGCAGAGTGACCCGGATGATCTCTTCAGCCTTCCAGTTCTGGATTCCCATCCCTGGTGTGCACGGCTTTATCCACCGGTCCATGTCATAGTCACTATCAGCATCATCACTCATCATGCAGACGTGATCCGGATCCAGCATTCCGGCACTAGTGAAGGTGATTGACGTACGACGTCCTCTGCCCTGTCCTGAGCCTCTGCCTGGCTGATACCCCACTCCGAAGCGGTCCTTCTTGGCATAGATATCCATCATTCTACCCCAACCAGGAGCCTCTCCACTCTTCACCACCTCAGCAGCCTGTCTGTATGAAGATATGGACGGTTTCTCTTCTCCCTTGGCAAACAAAGCGTTCTCCACCTTAACGGTTTCGAATGCTTGACTCGGCGTCTCCCAGATTTCGCCGTCCATTTCCACATATTTGAATGAGGACAGGTGGCTGACAAAGATGTCCTCTTCTCCACACACAGTGACAACCTGGCCTTCCCAGATATATTTCAGCTTTTGATGTAAAGTCGAGGTCACTGCCCCAGCAGCATGAATCCACGGCCTACCCAACAAGCAACTGTATGCCGGCTGAATATCCATGACGTAGAAAGTCGACTTAAACACCTCTGGGCCTATCTTCACTGGAAGCTCAACTTCTCCAAATACGGCCCGCTTTGACCCATCAAACGCCCGCACTATCAGATCTGTTGGAGTCAAAATCAGCCCATCACAGTTCAGCTTTGCCAGAGCCTTCTTTGGCAAAACATTTAAAGAGGAGCCGGTATCAACCAGCACATGCGAAAGCACGGCTCCTTTACATTCCATAGCAATGTGTAGTGCCCTGTTGTGATTCCTTCCATCCACCGTCAGATCCATATCAGTGAAACCCAGCCCATGGCTGGCATGCACATTAGACACCACTGTCTCCAACTGGTTGATTGTAATCTCCTGAGGAACATAGGCTTTCTTCAAGATTTTCAGTAAAGCCTCCCTATGCCCCTCAGAGCTCAACAACAACGATAGGATAGATATTTTGGAGGGAGCTTGCTGCAGATGGTCCACCAATTTGTACTCTGACTTTTTGATGATTCTCAAAAATTCTTCAGCATCATCATCAAGTTTTTCATCCAACCCCGCAGGAGCCGGTGTCACCACAGGAGTACTATTATTCACCACAGCTTTTCCTTTTGCCCTGGCTAAAGCCTCGACCTTTTCTTTTTTCTCTTTCTCTCCTTCTCCACCCCTCAGGGCCTCTGGAGCGAATAATCTACCACTACGAGTGAAACCGCTGGTACCGGCATTATCCACCTTTAGAATGGTGGTTTCACTAGCAGTCTGTTCCTCCATCTTTTCACCATTACAGTAAACTTCCCCACCATAATGCCACGGCACGGCATCATCTTTGTCGTATGGAATCGGTCCAGGTACCGTGATGGTAACTGGAGCCACTTCAGCAAGATTAGACAAATCCACCGGATCAAAGTAAATTGTTATGGTGGAGACCTCATCCTTCCCAGAATCCGCCTTCTCAATCATAATATCCCCATTGTCCATCAGACCCTGGACAGTCTTCCTCAGAAGTTCGCACCCATTAACAGAACCAGTGCACTCAGCACAATCATCATTACAGCCCGGGTGAACCCCATTTTTCAACAACAGCCCCTTGACCTCAGTCAACGGAGTCTTCAACTGATCAACTGACAACAGCCCAACTCGGCTCTCCTCAGAGATTGCATTCACCCCCCTTTGACCATGCGCGGGCATGGGATTAGCATTGACGTTGGGAGATGGTGCGAAGTTAATTGCTTTTGAATCCACCAAGTCTTGAACTGTGTGCTTAAAAGCTTTACAGTTCTCAATGTTATGTCCGGGCGCACCTGAGTGGAATTCACACTTTGCGCTCTCATCATAGCTGGCTGGCCTTTGATCAGGTCTCAAAGGTGCCAGAGTTCTGGTCTGCACAAGCCCCAAATCCATCAGCTTCTTGAATAGGAAAGAATAGGTCACCGGAGGCCTATCAAATTGTCTGTCCATTGCTCTACCCTTCATCTGATAACCAGCCCTTTGAGGCCTCTGCTGGAAGGGTTGCCTTTGTTGTTGTTGTTGTTGCTGTTGCAGTTGCTGTTCAGCAGGAATAGTTACCGCAGTGGTGTGCTGGAAGTAACGATCCCTACTGGGTCCCCGTTGAGCATACACGGCGCTGGTATCGCCCTCTTTCTTCCTCTGGCCACCATTACCAAACGGCTTTTTCGATCCTGAAGAAGAGGCTGCACCTTGAATCTTACCAAGCTTTAACCAGCTCTCAATCCTCTCCCCTGCCACGACAATATCAGAAAAGTTGGTCACCGGACAACCAACCATTCTTTCAGCAAATGCCCCTTGCAGGGTCCCCATGAAGAGATCAGACATCTCCCTATCAACAAGTGGAGGTTGCACTCTGGCAGCCAACTCTCTCCACCGTTGGGCATATTCCTTAAACCCCTCGTTATTTTTCTGAGACATACCCTGCAGTTGGGTACGACTCGGGGCCATATCAGCATTGAACTGATACTGCTTGAAGAACGCGTCCCTAAGATCCTGCCAGTTTTTAATATCTGAGGACTTTAGCTTGGTGTACCATTCCAGGGAGCCTCCGGACAGGCTGTCCTGGAAGAAGTACATCCACAACTTCTGATCCATGGTATATGCAGAAATATTGCGGACAAAAGCCTGCAAATGCGTCTCTGGACAAGAACTTCCATTGTAACGGTCAAACGTGGGCGCTTTAAATTTCTGCGGGATCACAATCCCCTCAACAAGCCCCATATTCGACATGTTGACCACCCCAAGAGTGGCATAACTTTCCAGCACTTTAATCTTCTCAGCCAACAGCTGAATCTCCTTGCTTTGAGGCTGGACCCCATATTGCCCCAAGGGCTCATTATGCATTGAGAACTGATCGGCTTCCCTGTCTTCCTCTCTGTCCTCATCAAACCCGTAGAATGGAGGCAACAGACCGTCCTTCATATTCTGACCCGGCCCAGGTTGACCACCAGCACCACCGAAACCAGCAGCATTGTTCACAACACCAACAGTCGTCCTCTTACCGCCGTCACGAGACCCCAGCCCCTGATTGGAGACACCATCCAGGTTTACACCGCTGTTTGCTGCAGAAGCCCGCTCGAGCTTTTCAACTTTGTCTGCTAGAGCCTTCTGACCAACCGCAAAGCCCTGCATGATGTTGATCAGCTCATTCATTTTGTCCTTCAGCTCGAGGATGTCTGTATTGGGAAGATCCATGAGTCTGGGAGTATTGCGTCTTATGAAGTATCTGTGAGGTCTGGTTGAGTGCAAAGGTACGGTTCTGCGAGCACGAGCAATGATTCCTGTCACAATCACGCACGTTAGTAACAGATACCTGCAAAACAAAACACAAGTTATTATGATCAATGCATGAATGCAGTGTTTATCCCCATGAGGAACACTTTGTCTCTCGATCCTGGCATCATCGAGACAAATAATAATCCGGCATCAATATTCTGATAATCAACATTTGATTCCATCGTGCAGATCAGAGATATATGATTTAGCAAAAATACCCCCAACCATGCGTGTGCTTGTGTGAGTGCATATGGTAAAGCGAATAAAGCTTGAAGATCAATCACTGAATGAAAAATAACCATCACATAACCAAAAGTGCACAATAAGTGCCATAGTCATACATCAAACCAGATAAAATTCAAATACAATCCTCCAAAATCAGGAAAGAAATACAAGCAAGTAGATTCCGTCAACAAGTATGACGGTAATCCACAACAAATGAAAGATCTAACTGGATGAGGGTCCCACAGATGGCCCTATCTCCTCTTCCATCTTCGCGAACTCCACGGCGAACCTGAGCTCGGTATTCTCCTGCTGCAATCTCCCCACTTCCTTCTGATGAATCTTCATCTGTCTGAAGTAGTGATCCCTCTCGGCAATGTAGTGATCTCTCTCGGTGATGATCTTCATATTCTCTGCTTCCTTGACCTTCAGCTTGGTTTCCCACTCAGCAATAAGAACCCGGACTCTGTCGTCCCTCTGATCTCTCACCAAGATTTGCCTTCTCTTCTCATCCTCAATGACCTTTGAAGCTCTAGCCAATCTCTCTTTGGTGGTATCATGCTCCTTTGCTGAAGATGCCAAGGCCTGACTGACCTTCCCATAGTAAGCAGTATCCATCTCAAAACGCTTCGCTTCTAGGGCATGTCGCTTGTCCTGATCCTCCATCTTCACTCTGATCTCCTGGTTAACCCTCTGAACCCGAGCAACACTCATCTCCAATTCCGCCTTATCTGCAAGCAACTGATCTCTCTCCCGCTTCATCTCTAAGAACTCGTCCATACTAACAGTAGAAGGAGTCTCTTCAACCAACGGATACCAAGGATCAACCATAGGGAACGGTAGACAAGTAAGCTCCACTCTCTTACTAAGCCAGTCATCGAACGGAGGAAAAGATATGTTATTAGCTCTACCCCAAGAAACCTTGCCTTTCCTCTGAACGCTGCACCATGCCTCAGATACCTGCTTCACCCTGGCCTGATTGCCCTCAACTGGGAAGTACACAGATTCCTGAACCTCACTCTTGTACGGAGGAAGCTCCATAGCAAATCCCATCTGCCTCTTAAGAAGTGTCGGGTTATAATTGATGCAACCCTGAACTCCTATAAGCGGTACATTGGGAAAACCCCTGCAGCTGCAGATAAAATCTTGTCCAACCCCACTACTGTGAGTCCAATCTATGTCTTTGGCCCTCAAACCCATCAGCTTGGTCGCCCAATTAACATTCTGGCCCAGAAGAACAAAAGCACCCTTAGACGGCAAATAACCCATAAACCACTTGTATAGCAACTGAGCACAGCATCGAATCAAACCCCCACGCCTCTTCTCGTTCCGGTTATGGACCGAGTAATAGACATCTCCGATCAAGGTGGGAATAGGATTTCCTCGAACAAACAAGCGAATGGCATTGATATCCACGAAGTTCTTCTGGTTAGGAAACAGAATGACCCCATAAATGCCCGCAGCAATCAAAGCACAGACAGCTTTCCAATTACTCAACTCTGCCTGCTCCTTAGCCTTAGCCTCTAGGAAACTGAGATGACAATCAGGCAACTTCCCCTTCTCTTTCAGATTACCCCTCACCATCTCCGGACTCAAATAAAGAGCACGGGCAATCCCTCCAATATCAGGTTCCTCCTTAGTAGCATAGAAAGGAACCTGATCCCTGATCTGAAGGCCCAAAATATCAGCATAATCTTCCATCAACGGCCCGAGTAAGTAATCTGGGAAGACAAAACACCTCAACTCAGGATCATAGAACTGGAGAAGAGTATGAATGGCGCTCCTGTCTCTGTCAGTGAGTCTGAAAACCATCTTCAGAATACCCCCATACATCTCACGAAACAACCCCACATGGTCGGGTGCGATCAATGCAATCATATCCTTCAGCACACTGATCTCTGAGTCGAAGAAACTGTAGGCAACATCATCCTTCAAACCGGGTCTTCTCATGTCTGGGCAGAAAGTCTCTCAAACAGGATCTCGATCAAAAGGGTCCCTGCATATGGGTAAACATGTGTTAGATGCAAATAAATGCAAGATGTAATGATGCTGATGAATGAATGCAATGCGTTGCCATCCTCCGAGCCATCTGATCATCTGCACTGAAGCCTCGATCTCTGAACCGATCACAACCATCTGAGGGAATATGTAACCACAAATCCATCTCAAGGGTTCCGAAATAAACGGAAGACAGATACATCATCATCATCATCAAACCATCTCTGAACAGATACCCACAATCATCTGAATCGGCCCGGGGAATCCTGAAATAAACGGATCCCCACTGATAAATATCAGCCCAGGGAATCCTGAAATAAACGGATCCCCACTGATAAATAGCACGGACAGCACTCCGGCGTCTCAGAAATAAATGGCCACAAATCCGACTTATAAGTATGACTCTGATCCACGGAACCAAAAGTCACCATCAAAGTCACCATCTGAACATGCATCTGAAAGAAACACCCTCCCCTCACAGGTAAATTCTAATCAGGTCATCCTAAGGCGGATAACAGTCTCGACAATCGGGCAGAGATACTCAATGGGTTTGCCCTTTCGGGTGTGCCATTGTAGCTCCCTTAAGATCGTCTAAACCAAAGATCCGGGAAATGATCGGTCACCGGAGTCAATAGCTCAGATGAAGTAACTCAACCAAAGTGAAATATTCCACAATGGAAAGCACTATCAAATGAACCTCGTCCGGCTTGTGGTATGTCACGTTGCAACAATATACTAATATAGCAAATGAGGAACGTGAGACCCACACTAATCCTAGGTGTATACTCGGGCCTGGGTTTTAGCCCCACTCAGAACACCCACCCCAAACAGAGGAACCACCTGCACAGAGGACGGCAACATGATAGTATGACGCATGCAAATATTTATGCAAATATATACACTGTTAGAATAATAAATGCAATAAATAACAACACAAGCAACCTAAACTATCCTAGAACGCTAGGAAGGACTCGCTTAGGGAAGATGGACCAGCACAGGTCAACATCTTGTGAGTCCCCAGCAGAGTCGCCAGCTGTCGCATCCGCGAAAAAACAACCGGCGGGCTAAAACAAAAACACAAACAGAGCCGCCACTGCGCGTTATTTATCCCAAAATAGGGAAAGGAAACGCTCAGAGAAACCTGGAAAAAGCATGGTCTCGCGACCAAAGAGAAAGGGTAAGGGAGTCGGTTACGCAAGGGGAAGGTATTAGCACCCCTCACGTCCGTCGTACTCGACGGGATCCACGTTCTAAAAGAAAGAAAAGGTTGCTAAAACATCACACACACACACTAAAGACAATGCAGGTGGGGTTAAGAGGAAGAGCTCGATAGGACATCGCATCCTATGCCTACATATCTCGTCTGGAACGAGAATCAGAGCTACTGTAGTTCGGCTCACGCACGCCAAACAACACACGCACCCCAAACAGGCAAACATGGAGCCTGAATGCCAATCACTGGGCTTACATCAGCATCCGAACCAAAACACACGCACACTGGAACCCAGATGCCACTTGATGGACTTACACCGGCTTCCAAGCACACAACAAGCACAATCAAACATAATCAGGATACGGACAGCCAATCGTTGGGCTTACATCCATATCCTGACACACAAGCTTTAACAAGCAAACACACACAAAAAGGAAAAAAGTGCCCGGAGAGACCTCGCACGGTCTCCTGCCTACATACCTCGTCTGGAACAAGGATCAGGGCGATGTAGTTCCCCCTCAAGGGAAAGAAACTCTAGCCAGAAACCAAGGGAAGACACACTACCAGGGAGCTGTACTCGAGCCTAGTGTTGTCATGCATCATTGCCCTACGTTGAGGTTTCTACCTACTTGCACAACTGCAAGCTAATCCTATCCAGGAAGAAAGCAAGCATACAAGCATACAAGCAAACAGAGCAAACAAATATTCACAAAGCACACACTATAACCAGTCAAGTGAGGCTCAAACAATGGGTTTGACTGCCGAAGCAAGTCATCTGTACATGGGTAGTATTCGCTCTTAACCTTGCCATTGAGGGGCTAAGGTGAAGCAGATGAAAGGTGAGTGAAGATTAGACTTCACAGCTCTTATCCCTGACCAGGGAGAGCTTCAGACAAAGGAGCGTGGGTCCAGAATGGAGGGACCCTTCTACGCTCAAAGACTCTGACTCGATTGTACAAAGTACAAGATCTCGGGTTTGTGTCCCAATGCGTCGACACACAGCCGTGTGAGCAGAGGAACGACTCAACAGAATAGTGGGGGATAGATTGCATATCCCTTGGCTTCCACCAATTGCCTTAATCAAGGACTTTACCTGCTTGGGCACAAATGTAAACAACCACAAACATCGCCTCTTAAGGAGGACTTCAGACAGTTGCCTGGCCAAGTAACAGGCCAGGTCTTCCAGACTACATGGAGAATAGAAGTCCTACCTCAAGTGGTTTAAAAACCAAGCAGCAGCAAGCAAGTTCCTAAGGAACTGTAAGCAACTAAATGTACCTGAAATCAATCAAGTATCATCAGTACTCAGACAGACAAACAATAAACAGCAAATGTTAATCAGTTAATTTGTACAAACAACACAAGTTAATGCACATAAGTGCAAGCCATAAGCCCAAGCTCAAGCTTCATAACCTACAAAACAAAGTCAAATTAGTTCTCAACATCAAACAATCTCAATTTAATTGACTTGAAGCAATCTCCTTAAGCATTGTGCATTTCATCCTGAAAAGTCAAACCAAATGTGAGAAACAAGACCACTAGGCCAAGCCTAGGGTCCAAAGGGGATAAAAAATTCTAAACAGCAAGTGTAAACCAGCCAAAATCAAATTAAAACAATTCAAAAGCAAATTCAATTGGCTCCATACTCATATTAATCACCATTATCACTTCATGACCAAAACATGTCAAATTAGGTCAAATACAACACCAAATGTCCCAACAGAATGACCTCAACCAAAAGCATACCAAAACAATTCCAAAAATCCTCAAATAATTCACACTTAAACAGGACACATTCAAGGTATAGCATGTCAATTTTCAGCTTAATTGGACAAATGAAAGTAGGTCAATGAAAATCAAGAATTCCAGACACAATGATTCAAGCCAAACCAAGACATTCAAACAAGCATCAACTTCAATAATTCATAAAATAGTGAAAACATATTAGAAATGAATGGGATCAAAACCATGATGTCCTACAATGTGTCTAGAATGCTCATGTCACATTTCATCTTCATCCAATACCATATGAGAATTTCACAAAAGAAATGCCAACATGTATCACACAATGTTACAACATGAACCAACAGAGAAGACAATTATCAATCAATTTGAAAATGCAACAAAAAATTCCATCAAAATTCACATGTTATCTTGACATATCAATGATCATTCATGCAAAAAATTGGAGCAATTCAACAATCCTAGGTCATGCAAATAAAATCAGAAAGTTGACCTAGCTTGGTGTGACACAAATTGTCACACCTCTATTCAAAAAATCATATCTCCATCACCAAGTATCCAAAAATCACAAACCACGCATGAAAATCACCATCAACATGTCCAGAACAAGCACAAAAATTTTCATTCATTTCTTTTTAAGTATGAGCATTTCATGAAGGTTTTGGTAAGACATGTACAAAATGAGCATATTGAAACAAACCCTAGGCCAATTAAATTTCCACATGTGCAAAAATTTCACAAAAATCATCATAAAATTCTACACATCATTATGAGCATGTCACAAAACATTTCACAAAAATTGGATGAATTTTGAAGCATCTATGAATTTTTAAAGGTTTGTAATCAAAATTAAAATGAAAAGAACAAGAAATGAAATAAATCAATTAATTTAATGCTGCAATGGCATTCTCGTAAATTTTACAACAATAGCCAAAACGACGTCACTTTGATTAGTGACAACGGCGCGTTATCATTGGCTACAACAGGCGGGAAACGTCTAATTCAAATGGCCAGGCAGTTTCGTGGATCAAACTCCAAATATTTCCAGAATTTCCCAAGAACACCTTCGTTCTTCATCCAAAATCACCAGAAATCAAGATCCACGAATCTTGACTAAAATTAACAAGTAAATAACCATTGGAACCGTCTGAGCTCCAGGATCATGAAGATGTGATCAATTTGCCCTAACTCCTACTGTATCTCACGGATCGAGCATTTAAAGTTCCACATTCAAACATTCAAAGCATGATAACTCAATCTACAGTTAACTAAATCAAAAACCAAGCCTATCATGTTGATCTACATTGAAAGATCTACACAACGCACATAACAATTCACGCAATGATGAGATTCGAAAAAATCACCTTGAATGAAGACAGTAATGATTCGTGGCGTTTCTTGATGTAATTCTCCAAAACAGGTGAAGAAGAAGGTTGAGGAAGGTGAATAGAACTCGTATTTCAGCTCAAGCACGATCCAGATGTGAGAACTTTCCAAACGCCATTGATGAGCACACTTTAAACAGTGGAGATTCAGAAGCTTTCTTGCACCAATTCCTCAAAACAGTTGGAGTTTATGATCTATGGAAGATGAAGCAACAAAAACCAAGCCAAATGATGAAGAATTCGTGGAGTTTTGATGAATTTTGTTGATGAAGGTTCTTGATGAATTTGCACTTTTTGGAGGGAAAAACAGTTAGAAATCCTTGTGAATTGTGATTGTTTTGCATTTCAGTTACAATTAAGTTTAAATACTCATGCTTAATCACTTTGTTAATCTCAAATTAACCAAAATGAAACAATTAGCATAATGTGCAATTTGAGTGAAAGGGCAAAAATGACATTTCACCCTAGGCCTCATGACAGCTGTATGACAGCTCAGACATCTTCCAATTATCATTTGTGATGTGTTGGCTTTGATCCCATGTTGATTGGCCTTTTACAATTCATTTTCCATATGTCATGCCAAATTTTGTACTTTAAGTGATAGTTCAAAAATGACCTAGCCAAATATTGCACTTTGAACACTCATGATAATTCAAACCATTTCTAATTGGCATATGTGATGTGTTGCAAAAACTCTCATTCCAAAATTCCAATTATTTCTCCATTTGGACCATTTTGCCCTTGGATCTTTAATTGTACACTTGAAAATTGACCTTTTGCATTGACCATTTTTGATGAATTTCAATTATGCATCATGAAAGTACATGTCAAATGGAGTTTTCTCATAAAAAGATCACTCAATTTGGACACTCCATGTGAAAGTTATGCCACTTTGATTATGGGTCTTTTTTGAAATTGAATGGACCATAACTTGCCAACCACACATGAGAAATTCAAGTTCTTGGACTTTTTGGAAAGGTGAGAGCAAGATCTACAACTTTCATGTTGAACAAATTCTCATTTGAAGCTTCCTTGGACATGTAATTTTGTGATGAAAAACTTTCCATTTTTGGAAAGTTCCATTACAAGTCACTTTCTATTTTTGGTAATTTTTGTTCTGACTTGATTTTCTCCATTCTTAAGCTTTGACATGTCAAATAACACTTGTTCCAACATGAATGAAGTGTATCCAACTCTCTCCTACCTCCAAATCCATAAAATCAAGCACAGTTGACCACAGTTGACTTTTTCAACTGATAGATGAATTTGGCAATGCATTGATCAATCTGAGCCCCAATTCTCTAATGAAATGGCTCAAGGATGAAACCCTAGCCTCAATATGCTCCATATAATCATAAAATGATCCCCATATCCAACATAGACCCCATCTCCTTGCCATGCCCTGATTGGCCCAATGCAGATGATTAGGGTTGACCAGTGGTCAAAAACCCTAACCTCAAGGTATATGCTTCAACACTTGATGATGACAAACCATGATGATGATGATGAATCATTTCAAACAAGATGAAGACCAATCTCCTTTGAGAATCACAAAACCCTAATTTGGACCTCCACATCCTCAGATGATTGATGACCAGTCCAATGAAACCCTAGCTTGCACATGACCTCCTATCTTCTGGTCAGGACTTGGGAAGATGACTTGCACCATGTAACCACATGATATGCAATATGCAATGCTTAATGACCTAAAAATGATATGCAATATGTCATGCTAGTCCCAAGAGAGGAGGGCAAATTTTGAGGTGTTACACATGGTGTAACTACTAGTTTAGGACAAATGATTAAGCTGGAAGATAATAAATCTCGGGCTGGCATAGGGTATTCTTCAGGCATTTCCAATGAGCGTGGGTTGTTCCAGAGTGGAGGTTTCATCCACACTGTTGAAGACCAAGAGGCTGCTGCCATTGTGGAAGAGGATGAATAGGAAGATTCTGGCAACTTTGTCATCCCTGGAGGAATCTGCAATAATTGGGTCGCTGTTGATGTTCCAACAGTTATCCACAAGTCCACGTAATATGTTCATTTTTTTTAAAAACCCTTCTCCCATGCCAAAAGGAGAAGTGATGACATTGTTGGCACATATTAATACAATGATATTCATTCAATAATTACATGTTAAATGTTTGTTTTTCCAAATTATTTTCTCTTTTTGCTTTTTGCATGAAATTGGTGATCACCATAAAACCCTAAAAAGAGAATAAAATCAATCTTTTCATATGCATAATGATTTTCCTTGTTTGAATTCTAAAATCTCTTTTATACTCAAAATCATTATGCAGGTTGATCAAATCCATTGAACATAATGATCCAACGCCATCTCCCAACTTTGAGTTCCCTGTATTTGAGGCCGAAGAAGATGATGTTGAAGAGATTCCTGATGAGATTACCCATCTACTTGACCACGAGGAGAAGATCATTCAGCCACATCTTGAGAATCTAGAAACAGTCAACGTGGGGTCTGAAGATTGTGTTCGTGAGGTAAAGATTGGGGCACTCCTGGAAGAATCAGTTAAGAAGGGGTTAACTGAGTTGCTACGAGAATATGTCGACGTCTTCGCCTGGTCATATGAAGACATGCCTGGTCTGGATACTGATATCGTGCAACATTTCCTGCCTTTGAAGCCTGAGTGTGTGCCTGTGAAGCAGAAGCTCAGAAGAACTCATCCTGATATGGTAGTGAATATTAATGAAGAAGTTCATAAGCAAATTGATGCGGGGTTTTTGGTGACTTCTACATATCCTTAATGGGTGGCCAATATTGTGCCCGTGCCTAAGAAAGATGGAAAGTTTGAATGTGTGTGGACTATCGAGACTTGAATAAAGCTAGTCCGAAAGATGGTTTTCCTCTACCACACATTGATATGTTGGTAGATAATACAGCTAAATTCAATGTCTTCTCATTTATGGACTGATTTTCCGGTTATAACCAGATTAAAATGGCACCCGAGGATATGGAGAAGACAACATTCATCACGCCTTTGGGGAACATTCTGTTATCGAGTGATGCCCTTCGGTTTGAAGAACGCCGAAGCCACATATCAACGAGCTATGACTACCTTGTTTCATGATTTGATGCACAAGGAGATCGAGGTATATGTCGATGATATGATTGCTAAGTCGAAAACGGAAGTTGAACATGTAGAGCACTTGTTGAAGCTTTTTCAACGTTTGAGGAAGTACAAACTCCGCCTGAATCCGAACAAGTGTACATTTGGAGTCCGTTCCGGCAAGTTATTGGGCTTTATTGTCAGTGAAAGAGGTATTGAAGTTGATCCTGCCAAGGTCAAAGCAATACAAGAGATGCCTGCGCCCAAAACTGAGAAGCAAGCCCGAGGTTTTCTTGGCCGCTTGAATTATATTTCCAGATTTATATCCCACATGACTGCCACATGTGTGCCTATATTCAAGCTCCTCCGGAAAGATCATCGTCATGATTGGACTGAGGATTTCCAGAAAGCCTTTGACAGTATCAAAGAATATTTGTTTGAGCCTCTGATTTTGTCCCCGCCTGTTGAGGGGAGACCATTGAGTATGTACTTGACAGTGCTTGATGACTCTATGGGTTGTTTATTGGGTCAGCAAGATGAATCAGGGAAGAAAGAATATGTTATATACTACTTGAGTAAGAAGTTCACTGATTGTGAGTCTCGATACTCAATGCTTGAGAAGACATGTTGTACTTTGGCTTGGGCTGCTAAGCGCTTACGCCAGTATATGTTGAATCATACGACTTGGTTGATATCCAAAATGGAACCAATCAAGTATATCTTTGAGAAGCCTGCTTTAACTAGGAGGATTGCCCGTTGCCAGATGTTGTTGTCTGAGTATGATATTGAGTATCGAGCTCAGAAAGCTATTAAAGGTAGCATCTTGGCTGACCACTTGGCACATCAACCAATTGAGGATTATCAGTCTATTCAGTACGACTTCCCAGACGAGGAGATTTTGTATTTGAAGATGAAAGATTGCGATGAGCCTACGCTCGATGAAGGGCCAGAGCCTGGGTCCCGATGGGGTATGGTGTTCGATGGCGCTGTTAATCAATATGGAAATGGTATTGGGGAAGTGATTATTACTCCTCAAGGCACACACTTTCCTTTTACAACAAGGCTAACTTTCAAATGCACGAACAACATGGCGGAGTATAAGGCATGTATTATGGGTTTGGAAGAGTGTATTGATCTTAGGATCAAACATCTTGATGTTTAGGGTGATTCGGCCCTTGTTCTTAATCAGATTAAGGGTGAATGGGAAACGAATCAGCCTGGCCTCATCCCATACAGAGATTATGCGAGGAGGATTTCCACTTTCTTTACTGAGGTTGACTTCCATCATATTCCTCGAGATGAGAATCAGATGGCAGATGTGCTTGCTACGCTTGCTTCAATGATTATGGTGAAGTATTGGAATGAAGTCCCCAATATTATTGTGATGCGTTTGGATAGACCAGCTCATGTATTTGCAGTTGAAGAAGTGAAAGATGATAAGCCATGGTATTATGATATCAAATGCTTTCTCCAAAGTCAGATTTACCTTCCTGGGGCATCTATTAAAGATAAGAAGACTTTGAGGAGACTATCTGGCAGTTTCTACCTCAATGGCAATGTGCTTTATAAGAGGAATTTTGACATGGTTTTGCTCAGATGCATGGATAGACACGAAGCAGGCCTGTTGATTACTGAAGTCCGTGAGGGTTCATTTGGTACTCATTCCAATGGATATGTCATGGCAAAGAAGATGTTGAGAGCAGGCTAATATTGGCTGACAATGGAGTCTGACTGCTGCAAATATGCGAGGAAATGCCACAAGTGTCAGATTTATGCGGATAAGATTCATATTCCCCCGATACTTCTGAATGTTATTTCCTCACCATGGCCTTTCTCTATGTGGGGAATTGACATGATTGGCATGATAGAGCCAAAGGCGTCAAACGATCACCGTTTTATTCTCGTAGCAATTGATTATTTCACCAAGTGGGTTGAAGCGACATCATATGCAAACGTGATTAGGCAGGTGGTTGTGAAGTTTATCAAGAATCAACTCATATGCCGTTATGGTGTGCTAGATAAGATCATTACTGATAATGGATCTAACTTGAACAACAAGATGATGAAAGAGCTGTGTAGCGAGTTCAAGATTGCACATCATAATTCTTCTCCTTATAGACCCAAGATGAATGGGGTTGTTGAAGCTGCTAACAAGAACATCAAGAAGATTATCCAGAAGATGGTTGTTACGTATAAAGATTGGCATGAGATGTTGCCATTTGCTTTGCATGGCTATCGTACATCTGTCCGCACTTCAATAGGGGTAACCCCTTTCTCCCTTGCATATGGCATGGAGGTTGTACTCCCCGTAGAGGTTGAGATCTCATCAATGAGAGTCTTGATGGAAGCCAAGTTAACTGAAGTTGAATGGGTTCAGAGTCGTTATGACCAGTTGAATTTGATTGAAGAGAAGAGATTAACTGCCATGCGCCATGGTCAGTTATGTCAGCAAAGGATGAAGAAAGCCTTTGATAAGAAGGTCAAACCTCGTGTGTTCTGAGAAGGTGACCTCGTGCTCAAGAAAGTTTTGTCTTTCGTGCCCGATTCCAGGGGCAAGTGGACTCCAAACTATGAAGGTCCATATGTTGTTAAGAGAGCCTTTTCAGGCGATGCTTTGATGCTTACAACTATGGATGGGGAGGATTTCATTCGTCTTGTGAATTCAGATGCAGTCAAGAAATACTTCACCTAGAATAAAAATAGAATAGCTCGCTAAGTTGAAAACCCGAAAGGGCGACTTAGGCAAAAATGAGCGTCTCGGTGGATTGAAAACTCGAAAGGGTTGTCCAGGCAAAAGTTAGAGACATAAAAAAATGAATATATGTATCCCGCTAGATTGAGTACCTCACCCTGGGGAAATTTAGGCTAAAATTAGGGATTTGGCAAGTAATTGCATCCTGACAAGACTTCGTTCTACAAGCCGTCTTCTGTCAAAGATTCTCGCCCAGTCATCGTCAACTGAAGCTTCAAATATATTGGATTCAGAGTTGGTGGAGAAATGGTCATTATGTTCAATGTAGCCCTTTTTCCAATATATGTCACCAATTTCAAATTTGTAAAGATCCATGGAGTCTCGCCATTTGCGGACTACCATTCTATCAAATAAATTTGAGCCTTTATCCAATTCTTCGCACTCTTATTTGTTTCTGTTTAACAAATGTTTGCAGGTTTTAATTGATAAATATCATTGTTTTAAACAAATAAAGTTTTTATAAACGGTTTTTAAACAAAGTGAACATTCACAATGACTGAAAGGATAGTTGAAATGTCTTCAGTGCTCTCTCGAGGATAGTACAATTTCCAAAAGGGTAAGACATTTGTTCATATTCTGGCATGTTTGTATCCTTTTTCATCATCTTCCAGGTTGTCTCCTCAGTAAGCGCAGAGGAGGGTGATACATCATCAAATCCCCAAAGGGTCTGGAGTTTTGGCCTTGATCTTTTTAGAGATGTGTATACCTCTATCTCAAACATCCTCAACTCTCCAGAGAGTCTGGTTCTAGCATTTGTGCTTCATCAATTATATGGTTGTCATCCCTTGTGTGGACTGGCCTAAAATTCCTTATAAATTGATAAAAGTTGATATGCTATTTATTCATGAGGAAGTTGGTCTTCCCCCAGCATAGATGGAAATCTCCAGCAGAGTGAGCAGGAATTCCCAGCATGAGTGGAAGTCCTCAACAGAGTAAGCGTGTGTTCCCTGCATGGCTATCTTTCAGATATCTCCTCAGCAGTATTTGCCTAGAGCAGTTGGTGAAGGGTTTATTCCCTTTTGTCATCCCTAGCATGGCGCGTGTTGATGGAGAATGCAGCCAAGACAGTTCCTCTGAAGATACTTGTAGTTATCCCCAGCAAGTTGGCTTGGAGTCTCTCCTCAGCAAGTTTGCTTACAACTCATCCTCAGTAGGGTTGCTCATAGCAGACTATCCCTAGTTAGATCTCCTACAGTCTATTCCTCAGTGGAGTTGCCTGATCAGAACCTGATATCTTGTTCTCCCCTCCGTATTTGGAAGATTATCTTCCTAGTAGAGCTGGTGGTGTAGATGTTGTATCCATCCCCAGCGGAGCAGTGGTTCTCTCTCCTTCTAGTAGAGATATCTCTCCAACCGATAAGAGGAAGTGTGTTGATTGTTGGAATTTCTGTTTGGTGGTTGTTCCCCACAGAGTTTCATATCATCCCTTGATAAGTTCCCCAGTAGAGTTTCTTCTACGACGGATCTTATCCGTATTGGATTCCCCAGTAGAGTTTCCTCTACATAGGATCTTTTTTCTGTTCAACAGCAAATCCCTGACGGTGACTCTGTAGCTTCCCCAGCTGAGACGTGTCCTGATCCCAGTTTGACATTGGTTTCCCCTTTGCGTGGAAGATATTTTCCAATTTTGAGGGATTTTGAGGAAGATGTGTTGTTTTCTTCCCCAACGGAGCAATTTGTTCCTTCTCCTGTTAGCAGAGATGTCTCTTCAACATTTAGAAGAGAATGTTTGATGATTATCTGATTGGTGGATGTTCCCCACATAATTTCTCATTATCCCATGATAAGATCCCTAGTAGAATTCTTCTATGTCAGATCTTATTGATATCTCTGCATGTTCCCGAGAATTGTTGGAAGATCCCTGACAGTTGATAGTTGTGACCTTTTGTTGATCCCCAACGGCGGTCTTTGTCCCTGGTAGCAACTCTGTTTGATCTCCAGCGGCAGTCTGTGGCTCCTGGTATTTGATGCTCCCCACCAGATTTGATTTCTCCTGTAGGCTTGGCCTTCCTCTTTTGAGATGTTATACCGGATGTCCGGACCTGTTTGTGTTAGATATGTCTATTTGTCAGCATTAATCATACATAAACCATATATATACATGCATAATCTCAGCATTCAGATATTCATGTTGCATTCTTTTCCATATATCTTTGCTTGTTGTCTCCTACTATTGGTGAAATATTCTTCCCCAAGCAGATGTTTATGTCTGATCTCTCCATATAGAGTCAGCCCCATAAGCAAAAAGTGTATATCTTTCTTTCTACATTCCCCATTGAGTTATGTCCTCGTGGATGGTTATTATTTCAGTTTCCTCCCTAAATATGTATTGGGATGGGATTACTCCCCTGAGTTATATCCTCATTGGGTTGAGTCTTGTTTCGTTGTGTCACTCTAGTTTGTTCCTAGATTGACTCTCTTTTTGTTATTTCCCCTGCAGTTCCATGTGGTTCAGGTGATCAACTGCTCAGTAACCAGTAATTGTTCATCTTCTCCCCAATGGAATTTCGTGGCCTTCTACCCAGTAACCGGTAGTTGCAAGTCCTATTTCTATGGTTTTCTACCCAGTAACCAGTAGATGTAATCCCCTCTTTGTTGGTTATCTTTATCCAATATTCGGTATTGATATTCCTTCATTTTTTAGTATACCACCCAGTAACCGATGATATATCTTTGGGATCATTGCTTTTGTCAATGTATCCCCAATGAGTCATCTTTCATTTACCCTTGTTTGGTAATGATTGTTTCTCCTTTGGATTGGTCATCATTTTATACCCAGTAACCGGTATCCCGATGTCCTTTCTTTTTCGGTCGATTTATCCTTTATTAACCCAGTAACCGGTTATGGATAATCTTCCATGTGAGTATATTATCTACGTTCTGACGGTAATAGATAATATATCTCAAGCACTCTTCAGTCAAAGTCTTTTTCTTCCCCAGTTGAGTAAGATTTGTATTTCCTTGTGGAATCGAATGTCCATCATGTAAGTCGAGTTTGCTTTTGCTGCCCTCCCTTCGATGATGAGTGTCTTAGATATGTTCCCAATTCACGTCTGGTTGGTCACCTATTATATGCCCAGTAACCGGTGTCCCTGGTGTTCCTTCCTTCTGTTCCCTATTATGACTTTTTGTCCCCAGTGGAGTCAGATTTTCCTGAGTTGAGATACACCTTTCAGGTCCTCCTCAGATGTTTTGGATGATTGATATCTCTCATCCTTATACTGGTCTTAGATATATTTTCTCCCTGAGCATGTTGTTCTCTCACCCTTATACCAATGTTTTGATCACATGTCTCTTTGAGTTTATTACCCAGTAACCGGTAATATCTCATTGTTTCTTCCTCAGCTGAGTCCTTTGTGGATTTCCCCATCTGAGTCCGGATTTTTATCCGAAGTATCCCTTGTGGATAGCTTGTTGTATCGGAATATTCCTCAATACATGCATCTTTGCATCAGCTCGAGTCTTTCCATTGATTTATTTTCATAGAATCCCTTCGTGTCTCCCAGCGAGTTTAAGTCGTGACCTGCTCACGCATTTTACCCTTATTTCTCCCCAGAGTCTCTGTCTCCCTAGTGAGCGTATTACTCCTATGGATTTTCAGTTTCTCCTGATTTCTTTTTCTTTGTGGCCATACTTCCCCACAGATTATTAAATTTTGCATGCATACATTTGCATCATGAGGTCTCTTAGGGACCAAAATTCGTCTCTTTGTTATTATTTAAGCCCATTCTACCTCGTCGAGACGAAGATTTTAACCTTCGTATCTCCGGCTAGAATGACCTTAAATAGGAGCATCTATAAGATCCTAATTTTGACCCTAAGATCCCTCATGGCATCATATCATTGCTCATTGCATTGCCTCAAGGATCATAGCATGTGTGACTCCTTACCCTATGGTTGGGACTTGTGTGAGTTGGTTTGAGACCACCAAGCTTGCTTTAATTGTATGTTATTGCTTTTCTTATTTTTTTTACTAACCAAAAGCACAAAAATATGTCACTAACTTGTTTTGTTTTGAAGCTCAAGCAATCATGTGTGCCTTTGCTCCTAGGAGGCTCTTATGCTTAATGAAGTGGCCAGATGAAGATGAAAGCAAGCATGAAAATGGTTCACAAAGCTCCTAATCATCATATATGTCTCCCAAGTATCTCAATTTTCCAAATTGATCAAGATAACCTAAAGGGTTTGAGGATTGTTTCCCAAGGAAACCCTAATTCAAATGTGCTTTGATTGTGCCTTGCTCATGAAGCAACCTCAAGCCATGATCAAATTTAATCAAGGGAAGTTCTATAATTCATTATTTTATGCATATATGAGCCTATGTGAGTATCCTCAATCATTCATTCATCAATATTTGAAGGTTGGACTTGAGAAGTTGACCAGTCAAATCATCTGACTAAATTGAGATCCACTGAGACCTAACTTTTGATGTGTTTGTCAAATGAATATTACCCCAAGATAAAAATGTTATTAAGAACCATATGAACAAATTTCATGTTCATCAAAAATTCATTTGAAACTTGGAAGGTTATCATTCATTTCAAAACATTATAGGTCATTTTGACTGAAACCCTAATTTTGGGTCAACTTCCCAAGGATCTAACTCCTTCATTTTTTATTATTTTGAGGTGAGACAAATTGCATTGAAAAGCTTAATATGTATACTTCAATTGTTATGTTGGACAAAATTCCATAATCCTAATAGAAAAACATGTGATGATACAAAACATTATAGGTCACTTTGGACCAAAACCATTGAAATGTGAAAAATGTCCAACTTCAAGTGCCCATAACTTTCTCATCAAAAATCCAAATGATGCAAAATTTAAGTCTAAATTTATCATCTTGAAAAGATCTACAACTTTTATGTTGGAGGTTTTTTATTTGAGGCTTGTATCATTAAAACAAAAGGGCTTGAAGTTGGCCACTTTTGGCAAATTTTTCAAAGGCATGTTTTGTACCTCAAACTTCATGGCCAGTTTTTACAAATTTCCAAACTCCAAATGGATTTGTGTCCAACATAGATTTTGTTCCTTATGTCAAGACCTTTCCAACCATTACTCACATGCCTATGTTTGGATTTTCTATGTGTGGCTTTCGAAGAGATGAATATTTGTGACCAATTATGAAATTCACATGGAATCTTCATGCACAAGCAATTGCAATTCAAATTACACGTCCAATTCAACTCATTGTGCTATCAGCTTGCAAATCCATCAGCTTTTGGGCCTCACATGCGCCTGTACAGGCCCATGCATGGAGGACCCAATGCTTCATGCACACGAGTTTTACCTCACTTACCTTGCAGCTCAGTTATAAATACCATGCTTCCCTCATTCAAATTTCACCCTGAATTCAACCTGAAGCTTTGCTGAAATCCATACCCAACCTCACTTAAAGGAATTCTGATTTTCATTTTCTCAATTCAAGCTTGAATTTCAACAAAATCAGTTGATCTTCAAGACTTATTCCTTAGCCTTGCACTCATATCACACCTCAAGATCAAACTGCAAGCAAGAATTGGAGTAGATCGTGTTGCATAAAGCTGCTCTTCAAAGGTAGATGTTCAAACTGTTTTGATCTGAATCTCTTCATACAATGTGATTTTCTTATGTTCAAATGGTTTTTTGAAGTCCTCGCGTGAGAGGCAAGCCAGTGGTGGCTTTGATTTTGTGAATTGAAGCATTTCAGTTTTCACACCTGAATTTTCAAGCTCAAATTTCTCATTCTATAGAGATCTTGAGAGAAATCCAAGGTTACAGGGGTGATGTACATCACCCCAGCTTCATTTTGGTATAAGGCTTGTGCATTTTGGTTGAGGTTTGAAAACCTGCAACTAGTGGCCGGAATCAGTTGGTCCACCGGAGAAGACGGCGGTTTCCACCACCGTCCCCATGTGGATGCGCCTAGGCCATTGGATGGTGATTAAATGATCTAATCCTGGCCTTTGTTTCTATTGACCTTTTTTAATTCAATGTGTTTCGCGCTTGACTCTTGCCTACCATGGAAGCGCGCCTCTGAGCCTTTGATTGTGTCCACGTCATTTAATGAAATGGATCAAACGCTTCCTGATTTTTCTCCTTTTTCTAATTTCTGTTTTATTTTCTTTTATTCCATTTTATTTCAAAAATTCATAACTATTTTATTTGGAATCACAAAAATATGAGACCAACACTAAAAAAATTTTTGAAAAATCTAGTTTCATAATCTGATTTTTAATTATTTTTGTGATTCCATTTAATATTTTTTGTGAATTATTTTGTTTTTAATATGTAACACCTCAAAATTTGCCCTCCTATTTTGGGACTAGCATAACATATTTACATATCATTTTAGGTCATTAGGCATTGCATATTGCATATCATGTGGTTACATGGTGCAAGTCATTCTCTCAAGTCTTGGTCAGAAGATGAGGAAGTCAAAGTGCAAGCTAGGGCTTCATTGGACTGGTCAGCAATCATCTGAGGATGTGGAGGTCCAAATTAGGGTTTCATGATTCTCAAAGATATTGGTCTTCATCTTGATTGAAGTGATACATCATCATCATCATGGTTTGTCATCATCAAGTGTTGGAGCATATACCTTGAGATTAGGGTTTTGACCACTGGTCAACCCTAATCAGTTGCATTGGGCCAATCAGGGCATGATCAGGAGATGGGGTCTATGATGTATGTGGGGATCATCCCATGGTTTTATTGAGATTATTGAGGCTATGGTTTCATCCTTGGGCCATTTCATTAGAAGATTGGAGCTCAGTTTGATCTATGCATTGCCAAATTCATCTATCAATTGAAAAAGTCAATTGTGGTCAACTGTGCATGATTTAATGGATTTGGAGGTAGAAATGAGTTGGATACACTTCATTCATGTTGAAATAAGTGTTATTTGACATTGCAAAGCTCAAGAATGGAGAAAATAAAGTCAGGACAAAAATTGCCAAAAATAGTAAGTGACTTGTAATGGAAGTTTCCAAAAATGGAAAGTTTTTGACCTCAAAATTACGTGCCCTAAAATGCTTCAAATGAAAATTTGTTCAACATGAAAGTTGTAGATCTTGCTCTCACCTTTCCAAAAAGTCCAAGAACTTGAAAATCCCATGTATGGTTGGCAAGTTATGGTCCATTCAATTTCAAAAATGACCCATAATCAAAGTGGCATAACTTCCACATGGAGTGTCCAAATTGAGTGATCTTTTTATGAGCAAACTCCATTTGACATGTACTTTCATGGTGCATAATTGGAATTCATCAAAAATGGTCAATACAAAAAGTCAATTTTCAAGTGTACAGTTAAAGATTCAAGGGCAAAATGGTCCAAGTTGAGAAATAATGAGAATTTTGGCATGGGGATTTTTGCAACATCTCACAAATGCAAATTGGAAATGGTTTGAAGGGTCATAACATGTTGAGGTGCAATATTTGACCAAGTCACTTTTGAATTGCACTTGAAAATACACCATTTAGCCATAGCATATGGAAAATGCAAATTACAAGGCCAATGATCATGGGACAAGTTGCAACACATCACACATGGCATTTTGAGAGTGTGTGAGCTGTCATACAGCTGTCACATGGCCTATGTGAAAAGTCCATTTTGCCCTTGCTTAGTGAAATGCATTTTTGCTAATCACATGTCATTTTTGTTAATTGGATGATTAAGAGTGGATTAAGTTGGAGTATATATCACTAATTGTAACAGAATTTTGATCACAATCACAAATTACAAGGCATAACCACTTTTCCCTCCATTTTTCTCCAAAATTCATCAAAAACCTTCATCACATTTTTGGCCAAAACTCCATCAATTCTCAATGAAATTGCAAGATTCTTGATGATTCAACCTCCATAAACCATAGGCTTGGACTGTTTTGGTGATTTGAAGCAAGAAAGTGCCAAGATCGTGACTGTTGCAAAGGAGCTCATCAATGGCAAATTTCAATTTCTCATAATTGGAGCATTCTCGAGCTGTTCTATCTTCTCCAATTACCTTGCTGAACTTCAATCTACATCTGTTTTGGACTTTTGCGTGCAATAACTTCAAGGTTCGACACTGCCTTCGAATTGAGGTAAATTTTCGAATCTCATGATTTGGGGAATTGTGATATGCGTTTGGTAGAGCATTCCACATAGATGATCAGGATGCTTTCAGTTTTTAAAATGATGAACTATAGGTTGAGAAATCGTGATTTTAAGCTTTGATGTCAAAACCTAATTGGATCGATTCGTGAGCTACAGTAGGAATTAGGCAATTTAGGTTATATATCCATGATCCTGGTGTTCAGACCTTTCCATTGGTTATAAGCATGATTATTTTCATGGAGATTTGATGTTCTTGAGTTTGGCGCATTTCTGGAAAAATTCTTGAGTGGAAGTGATGAACCAGCTGTGTTTGATCCTTCGTTTGGCCTTTGCTTTTGAATTTCGTGTTTGCCGCGCCTTCTGGCCAATCAAAGCACGCCAGCGTTTTAAAACGAAACTACGTCGTTTTGGTCTGTAGTTTAAAAATTACAAAAACGCCACTGCCAGCTTTAATTTAATATTTATTCTATTTTCTTTTTCAATTCATTTTTCATTTAATTGATCGAACTTCAAAAATTAATAACTCATTCATTTTTCCTCCAAATTGAGTGCAATTTTTTGCATTTTTCTCATGAGAATGTGTAGAATTTAATGGATATTTTTTGGAATTTTTTGCATGAATGGAAAAATAATGAGCCTAGGGTTTGTAAAATGTGTCACAATTTTGTACATGTTGCCATAATCATCATGAAATGCTCATACATTTAAAGAAATGATTGAAATTTTTTGTGCTCATTCTGGACATGTTGATGGTGATTTTCATGTAAAGTTTGTGATTTTTGGATACCTGATGATTGAGATATGATTTTTTGAATCTAGGTGTGACAATTTGTGTCACACCTAGCTAGGTCAACTTCATGAATTTATTTGCATGACCTATGATTGTTGGATTGGGTTGAAATTTTGCATGTATGATCCTTGGTATGTTGAAATGTTATGTGAATTTTTCTGGATTTTTCTATGGCATTTTCCATTTGATTGATATTTTTCTTCTCTGTTGGTTCATTGTGCAACCTTGTGTGACACATGTTGGTATATCCTTTGTGAAATTCTCATATGGTTTTGGATGAATGTGAAATTTGGTATGTTTATTGTAGACACATTGTAGGACATCATAGTTTTGGTCCCATTCATTTCTAATATATTGTCACTGTTTTATGAATTTTTGAAGTGAATGCTTGTGTTGATGCTATGAATTGGCTTGAATAATTGTGTCTGGATTTATTGATTTTCATTGACCTAGTTCCTTTTGACCAATTGAGCTGAAAATTGACATGCTATACCTTGAATGTGTCCTGTTTAGGTGTGAATTATTTGAGGATTTTTGGAATTGTTTTGATATGCTTTTGATTGAAGTCATTCCGTTTGGTCATTTGGTGTTGTGTTTGACCTAATTTGACATGTTTTGGCCATGAAATGATGATGATGAATGGTATAAGCATGGGACCAATTGCATTTGCTTTTGAATTGTGTTAATTTGATTTTGGTTGAGAATCCCTTGCTGTTTAGAATTTTTTCTCCCTTTTGGACCCTAGGCTTGGCCTAGTGGTCTAGTTTCTCACATTTGGTTTGACTTTTCAGGTTAAAAGTGCAAAAAGGCTTAAGAAGGAAATTGAAAAGTGAAAATTGAACTTGTTTGATGTTGAGAACTAACATGAATTTGTTTTGTAGGTTGTGAAGCTTGAGCTTGAGCTTATAGCTTGCATTTGTGTGCATTAACCTGTGTTGTTTGTACAGATTAACTGATTAACCATTTGCTGTTTATTGTTTGTCTGTCTGAGTACTGATTATACTTGATTGATTTCAGGTACATTTAGTTGCTTACAGTTCTTTAAGAACTTGCTTGCTGCTGCTTGGTTTTTAAACCACTTGAGGTAGGACTTCTATTCTTCATGTAGTCTGGGAGACCCGGCCTGTTACTTGGCCGGGCAAATGTCTGAAGTCCTCCTTAAGAGGCGATGTTTGTGATTGTTTAATATTGTGCCCAAGCAGGTAAAGTCCTTGATTAAGGCAATTGGTGGAAGCCAAGGGATATGCAATCTATCCCCCACTATTCTGTTGAGTCGTCCCTCTGCTCACACGGCTGTGCGTTGATGCATTGGGACACAAACCCAAGATCTTGTACTTTGTACAGTCGAGTCAGAGTCTTTGAGCGTAGAAGGGTCCCTCCATTCTGGACCCACGCTCCTTTGTCTGAAGCTCTCCCTGGTCAGGGATAAGAGCTGTGAAGTCTGATCTTCACTCACCTTTCATCTGCTTCACCTTAGCCCCGCAATGGCAAGGTTAAGAGCGAGCAACACCCATGTACAGATGGCTTGCTTCGGCAGTCAAACCCATTGTTTGAGCCTCACTTGACTGGTTATAGTGTGTGCTTTGTGAATATTTGTTTGCCCTGTATGCTTGTATGCTTGCTTTCTTCCTGGATAGGGTTAGCTTGCAGTTGTGCAAGTAGGTAGAAACCTCAACTTAGGGCAATGATGCATGACAACACTAGGCTCGAGTACAGCTCCCTGGTAGTGTGTCTTCCCTTGGTTTCTGGCTAGATTTTCTTTCCCTTTAGGGGGAACTACATCGCCCTGATCCTCGTTCCAGACGAGGTATGTAGGCAGGAGACCGTGCGAAGTCTCTCCGGGCACTTTTTTTCCTTTTTGCGTGTGTTTACTTGTTATCTGATTGTGTTTGATTGTGTTTGTGGTGTGCTTGGAAGCTGATGTAAGTCCATCGAGTGGCCTTCGGGTTCCAGTGTGCGTGTGTTTTGGTTCGAATGCTGATGTAAGCCCAATGATTGGCATTCAGGCTCCATGTTTTCCTGTTTGGGTGCGTGTGTTGTTTGGCGTGCGTAAGCCGAACTACAGCAGCTCTGATTCTCGTTCCAGACGAGATATGTAGGCATAGGATGCGATGTCCTATCGAGCTCTCTTCTTCTAACCCCACCTGCGTTCCTTGTGTGTGTGTGTGATGTTTTAGCAACCTTTTCTTTTCTTAGAGCGTGGATCCCGTCGAGTACGACGGACGTGAGGGGTGCTAATACCTTCCCCTCGCGTAACCGACTCCCTTACCCTTTCTCTTTGGTCGCGAGACCATGTTTTTTCCAGGTTTCTCTGAGCGTTTCCTTTCCCTATTTCGGGATAAATAACGCGCAGTGGCGGCTCTGTTTGTGTTTTTGTTTTAGCCCGCCGGTTGTTTTTTTTCGCGGATGCGACATAATAGTTTTTAATTCATTTTAAATACTTTTTGATATCCAAAATTCCAAAAATATTTTCTTAACACATATGGATCATGATAAGTCTATGAAAAATATCCTCATCAATTTCTTAATTGATTTGAGATTTATTTGAGATTTTAATCCATTTGTGTTATTTTTCTTTCTTTTTAATTGTTTTAAAATAGTTTCTGTTTTCAAAAAATGTTGAGAAAATTTGCCAAACCTTGTTTGACCATGTTAGACTTATGATGATTCAGTTGGACTTATCCTAGTTAATTTGAATTGAATTTGAAGTTTGACCGTACTTTGCTCATTTTATTTTATGTTTTATTTTAATTCCAAAAATACCAAAAATATGTTTGACCTTTATTGATTTCTAATATTCATTTCTCTTCTGTTTACCATTGGTTGACGTTGATTTCATTCACATTTGATCATTGTGTTTTGATTATGTCATTTGATTTCTCCTTTATCCATTTCATTTCATCTTCATTTTTTATTTTTATTTTGGCCAATGAGTTAATGATTTGTGGTTAGCCTTGACATATGAGAGGCTTAACCTTCTTTGATCCAAATCAAACTCAACTTGATCAAAGATCAAGTGAGTTGCTTTGTGTCCAAGATAGGTTGCTTCTTGGTCAAGCAAAAAACCTAAAATCCATACAAGGCATTTCTTCTTTTCTTTTGGCATGGCAAGTTGTAGGAGCTTGGCTTACTAGTCATGATCTCTAACTTGTGTTTATTTGCCTATAGTTTTATTGACCGGCCTCAGATAGGTGTGACTACTACATTAGTCCACTTACGATTGCTTAACATAGCGTTAAATTGTCTTATGACACACTAACATTAACTACTAATTACTAACTTTAACTCAAGCATTTCATTCTTGCAATTTACTTTAATGCAATTTACTTTCTTACTCATTTATTCATATTGCCTTTTCCCTTTGATCACTTGAGCTCATATTTTATGTTTATGTCATTTTCCTTTTGCTCACTTGAGCACATTATTGTATATAAATATATTGTTGTTGTGTGTTTGTTTTGTGATTGTTTGTGTGAACCCAATGCAAAAAGGAGAAAGGACTTAGAATTAGGACCTTACCTATGCTTAATGGAGTTCAAGATCAACTAGGCCTCATGCCTTTAGAATGCTAAATTTGTTGAAGAGCAATTAGGCCTCATGCCTTTAGAATGCTAAATCTTTAAAGTTGACTTCAAAGGACCCCTAATCCAAAACTCTTTCTTTGTCCATTTCTCTTATTTGTGTTGTGAACCTTTTGATTGTTTGTTCTTATGTGATAGGGATTCCAATCTTGAGATAGTAAGAAGGACCATTGTCATGAATAGCCAAGTTAAGAAAGACAAGCCAAATGGAGATAATGGGAGCTTGATTGAATATTTGTTTGATTGCTTGAGTTATTTTGCTAAGTCCAAAGGAAAGGAGCTTCTTGAATCATCTTTATGATCTCAAGAAAGGAACTCCAAGGATTTTATCTTTTCTCTTATCTTTGCATATTTAGGACTAGCCCTTCTCTTCTTCTCTCCACTCTAACCCAAGCCAAACTCATTTTGTGCAAATATTGACATTGTTTTCAAAACTAGAAACCTAGACCTTATGTCTTTGATTTTTCAAACTTTTTTCACTAATACTCATTGTAAATGAATCTTAAGTCAACTTTGACCCCATTTTGTGAATACTTCTAATTTGTAAACCCAACTCACTTCAAGTGATTTTTGTGGTTCCAATGGCCACCTTTGTTAAAACTTTTTTTCATAAACATTAGCCATATGTTTGAGTTATCATAGTGGTTGATGTAAACCTCACTTTATCCTTAGTGATTGGACTATAAGTCTTCCATACTTATTATAGGGTGGATCCCTCACTAGTATCTTGAAGCTCTCCTCACATGGTGGATTGTTGGTTTAGGTTGAGTTTTCTCCCTTTGATAACAAAAGACCTTAAGGCTTTTGATCAAATCAATTCACCAATCTTTTTTTGAGATTTTTACCCCGAACTACGAGGTTTTGATCCTACCTTTGTGATGGTACGTAGGTGTCATACGGTGAACTAACTTTTCGTGTTTTGCTTTTGAAAGCAAATGTCGCGGTTAGCAAGATTCGCCACCGACTTTTCTTTTATCCAATAAGAAAAGGTGGAAAAGAACAGGAAAGATCTTAATTTAGATTTTGGGTTCGGGAGGTACATTATACAAAGGGAAGGTGTTAGCACCCTTTGTATCCATGGTTATCCATGGGCTCTTAATTGCTGGATCACTTATGTTTGTCTGAAAAAAGTGTTTGAGGAATGTTTAGGAAATGTTTTGAAAAGGAGAATTTAACTTTGTAATGATTCTTGTATGAATGTATACAAAGTGGTTATCTCGTTTAGTTTTGATAGTCGTTTAGAAAAATACAACTTGGCAATGATTCTAGTATGAATGTATACCAAGTGGTGATTTTCTAATATTTGCAAGGTGTGAAAAATGTTTTTAGGTGGTGAGCCAGCAATTAAGGGTTATACCGACCCAAGGTCTTTATGGGCATTTCCTATCCTTATGAGGGTAAAACTATCCTTACTATTGAGAAGTAAGTAGTTTTATCCTTTGGATGTAAAAGGGACATCGTAGGGTCATCGATTGGTCATTGAAGGCAACATTTGTAAGGGTACCTTAGCATTCAAAGGGACGATCATCATTTAACCGTAGGCTATACCGAAGGGTCATCGAGGGACAAAGGCAACATTCGAGGGACTATGATGATTTAAACGAAGGGTCTTTGCTAAGTGTATCCCCACATTCGCGGGACATGACCATAATACCGTAATACCGTAGGGCAACAAAGAGAGGTCCAAGATCACAAAATCAAAGGCACTATTTTACAATTAATTAGGTAGTTGTAATCAATTGAGTAATTAGGTCCACGTTATAATCAATTAGGTAATTAGGATGAATCTCCACATTAAAATCAATTAAGTAATTAGGATGAATCTCCACATTAAAATCAATTAAATAATTATGATGAATCTCCACAAGGGTATCCCACAAATAAAGTGGGATACCTAGCAAGCTACCCTCTTCGGGAGTATATGAGTCCTTACAATATTCAGCAAACAGGTCAGAATCCAAATGGGGGTGCAATCGAGGATTACACCGCAAAAGAAACACAGCAGTAGGAATGTCAGGCAAAATAACGCATGATTACAATAGAACAGATCAAATAAGCATAGAATAAAACAACCAAAATATTAGAGACTATCATGTTCGCTTCTGCCTCGCCTAGCGAAGGCTTAGCGAATACTCGCTACATGCTCGCTTAGCGATGTGCTAGCGAGCGGCTGCGGGTTTTGAATTTCAGAACAGTACGATCTCCGCATGCTTCACGCCCTATGGCATCCAATACAAACATTATATGGTTCAGCATTCGAGATATTCAGGCACACTTAAATTCACATGCAAAACCTCAAATATGTTCATGAATTCAATTATGATATCACATGCAAATTAAGAACATAAAGCGGTAATAGTAATGCAAACCTGTTTGCAATCGAATTGCAACCTTGAATTGGCAAGTCGGATTGAGTTGGGCGGAGGTGACCTTGATGCGGATGAGCTTCCTTCAGGGTTTCCTTTAGGGTTGCTCTGAATTCTCTGGGTTAGCCTCCAGGGTTTGCTGTGCCTTCTCTCTATCTCCCGTCTTCGTTTCGTTTTCGTTCCCCTTTTCCTGAATGAAGCTTTGCTATTTATAATGCTCTTTTTATGACCTAATGGGCTCAGAATGAAGCCCGGAATTTTCTGATATCCGCAAGCTTCGCTAGGCGAGCGGTATAGCGAGGGGTTCGCTAGGCGAAGGATTTGCTCGCCTAGCGAGCATGCCAGCTGGATTCATTTCCTCGGTTTGGCCACCTGTGAGCTGGGCCTTTGTTCTTTTAGGGTCAATGCCTTGAAAAGTAAGTTGGGGTGCCTTAAAAATGCCTTGTAATACTAACGGGCAAATTTTGGGGTATGACAGCTGCCCCTGTTCAATATTCTTGAACCGAGAGAGTTAGAATGGTCTGTATGCCATTCGTGGTCTGGAGGTGGAAGATTATTGAACACTAGAATGCCCCAAAAATTTGCACTTGTTAATCAAGAGTTGATCTAGATGGAGATGGGCTTAAAGATGCCATCCAGGAAGTTTGATGATGAAAGACCAGAACGGGTCATACACCGCTGGGGATAAAGGATCAGAATGGACCATATGCTAGATCGTATCTGAGTAGCAGAATGAGTTATCCATTAGGCGGGTGACTTCGCTGGGGATGAAAGATCAGAATGGATCGTACGCTAGATCGTCTCTGAGTTGCAGAATGAGCCGTACGTTAGGTTGTATCTGACGAAGGTAGAATCAGAATGGATCGTACGCTAGATCGTATCTGAGTTGAAGATCCAAATGGGTCGTACGTTAGACCGTATTGGAGTTGCAGAATGAACCGTACGTTAGGTTGTATCTGAAAAGGGGTCAGAATGGATCGTACGTTAGATCGCATCTGAGTTGAAAATCCAAATGGGTCGTATGTTAGACCGTATTGGAGCTGCAGAATGAGCCGTACGTTAGGCTGTATCTGAAGAAGAAAGTAGTCGTACGCTAGACTACACCTCGGAATGTACCGTACGCTAGACAGTATCTGAGGGTTTGAAGATCCAAATGGGTCGTACGTTAGACCGTATTGGAGTTGCTGAAAGTCAGAATGGATCGTACGTTAGATCGTATCTGAGTTGAAGGAGTCATATGTTGGGCTGAATCAGAATGAACCGTACGTTAGGCTGTATCTGATAATATTTGTTGTTGTATTTGCAATGAATATCTGGGATGGGCTTAAAGATGCCATCATTAGGAGGATGTCAGAATGAATGTTGACATGGAGTATATCTGAAAGATGATGTAATCAATAGGAGTATCCGTCTGACTGGATCTTTACCTTGACTGAACCAGGAGGATAATCAACCTGAAAAATAAAGTTAGCTTCATGCCATGTCATGATGCATGGGATGTTTTATGCTTCTGAAACTAAATGCGAACAATGTATGCATGCGTATGCTGTGAAATGATGTAATGAATGAATTATGTGTCTGAAAATAAATGCGAACATTGTATGCATGTATATGATGTGGAATGATGCATGAATGAGTTCTACATCCGAAAAGTTTTGCCAGGGGAAAATAAATCCCCATATTCTGGTTGGAGATATTTGTATTGATGACCCTTTCTTAGCTGAGGATACTTTATTTCCGTCTGATGGTGGAAATATCCAACAGAGCCTGGCTAGGGATAGAAGAGATGACCCGTCTGTCTGGTGATGCCGACCTCTTCTGGGAAATAGCTGGTTTTTGTGCCGGAGGAATAGAATTAGCAACCGGATTCCTTGGAACGCATGGTTAGACCTTATCCTCGATCCCGAAGTCTTTTAGTAATTGCTATTGCTATTTTATGCATGTATTTTTGACAAACATCGATCATATTCAAATGCATATATTAATTCAAACTAAATCAATGGACGTTTACGCAAACAAAACAGAGGAAGTAAAACAACAGCATTTTTTCGAACTAAAATTGTATTGATTTTGAAAGAGGGCCTATAAACAGGCAATTTATGTATAGGGAGACAGAAATCCTAGTAAGAGGAAGTTGTCAAGAAAACAAAGAGAAAGCTATGCAGAAAAGTCCTATTGATTTTAATTCCACTACTGTCATTATGTCTTCAAGCCTCTCATCTCCTGCGGTCGGATAGAAGTGATTGGCTTGTTCAGTTCCTTTGACTTGGGTGAAGCTGACTGAGAACGGGACATAGTCATACGCTTTAATCCCTAATTTTTGCCTGGACCGCCTTTTCAGGTTTTCAGTCCACCAGGATACCCTTTTTTGCCCAAGCCGCCTTTTCAGGTTTTCGACTTGCCGGGTGTACGTTTTTTATGTGTTTATCCCTAATTTTTGCCCGAACCCTTTTGGTTCGCCGGGATGCCCTTACTTTTGCCTAGATACGTCGACCTAGCGGGTCTCTTTTATGCGTAGTATTTTTTAACTATGTCTGCGTTCACAGGATGCGGGAAATCTTCGCCATCCATTGTAGCAAGCATCATGGCTCCACCAGAGAATACCTTCTTAACTACAAATGGCCCTTCGTATGTGGGAGTCCATTTGCCTCTGGGATCACCTTGTGGTAGAACGATACGCTTTATTACCAAGTCGCCAATTTGATACACCTGTCTCTTGACTCTTTTGTTAAATGCTTGGGTCATGCGTTTCTGATATATCTGCCCATGACAAACAGCCGCAAGCCTCTTCTCATCAATCAAATTTATCTGGTCGAGTCGAGTCCGAATCCATTCATCTTCATCTAAGCCCGCCTCCTTCATGATTCTTAGAGAGGGAATCTGAACTTCCACTGGTAAAACGGCTTCCATTCCGTAGACTAAAGAGAACGGAGTTGCCCCTGTCGAAGTGCGCACTGAAGTGTGATAACCATGGAGAGCAAATGGTAACATCTCATGCCAGTTTTTGTACGTTACTATCATCTTTTGTATGATCTTCTTGATATTCTTATTAGCAGCCTCCACGGTGTCGTTCATCTTTGGCCGGTACGGAGAAGAGTTATGGTGTTTTATTTTGAACTGCGTGCAGAGTAGTAATCATCTTGTTGTTCAAATTAGTACAATTGTCAGTGATAATTCTTTCAGGGATGTCATATCGACAAATAAGACTATTCTTGATGAACCGTGCCACCACATTCTTGGTAACAGAAGCAAATGAGGCTGCCTCTTGTAGCGGTGTATTCGTCGCTATATGATTTATTGATTAAACCATAAGCAAAGCATACAATGATTTTCGAGTCGCCACCGCACTTTTATTTATCCAAAGGACTGGCTAAAAAGCGAACAAAAGCCTAAGAAGTTTTACCCGTAGAAAACTAATAAAAAGATCAGAGAGTCTGGGTAAGGGGTAAATTACGCAATGGGAAGGTGTTAGGCACCCACTACGTCCTAGGTACTCCTAGGGAGCCCTTTTCACACTTGTTGTACTAAAATTGTTATTTGTTATGACATAAGTATTGTGCAAACATGATTGGGATGATGAGGAAAGAATGTACAATTTTATTGGGTTTGAACGGATGAACCCGCTGCCTACGTACCTTCCATCAAAGGTAAGGATCAAAACGCCGTAGTTCGGCTAAAAGATTTCCAAAAGTTTGTGGATTCAATTTTAAACAATAGCACTGAGGCTCTTCATTATCAATGGGAGAAAACTCGACCAAGACCAACATCCACCATGCGAGGATAGCTTCGACGTACTAGAGGGGTTAACCCTGTTTTCAGTACGGAAGTCTTACTGTCGACTCACTAAGGATAGGGTGAGGTTTACATCAACCTCAATGATAATTGAAACCTATGGCTAATGTGTGAAAAGATTAACAATGGACAAAGCCAAAACAAGTGAATGGGTGAAGTTAATTGATTGTGATTATGAAAGTAGGGTCAAAGTATGATTAAGATTGATTCAAAAGAAGTATTATGAAATGGAGTTTGAAAAAAAGTCAAGGACTTGGGGTCCAGGTTTTTGATTTGAAAACATGAAGATGTTTGCACAATATCTATCTCAAGTTTGAAAGTAATGTGTGAAAAGGTTTAGGACATAATGGGGATGAATGGATGAAAATGGAATGTAAAACTTCTTAGAAAGTTCACCTCTTGAGATCATATAGAAGATGATTCAAGTATGTCCTTTGGAATGGGTAATGAGCAATAACAAAATAAGCAAACAAATGATACCGGATGCCACTAAATGGTCTTACTCCAATCTCACAAACAAAAGCGGATACCGGATACCAATAGATGGATTTACACCAATCTCCTAAAACAGAACTGGATATCAGAGGCCACTCAATGGACTTACACTAATCTCCTTAACAAAGAAATAAAAAGTGGATACCGGATGCCAATCTATCTGGACTTATACCAATCTCCAACAAAGGAAGCAAACACTTGGATGTCAGATGCCAATCTATCTGGGCTTACTCTAACCTCCAACATATGATCATAGGAATACAAATGCCAAATTACACGGACTTACAATTGTATCCTCACATACAATCAAACAATGCAACATATGATCACAGGGAAGCAAATGCCAACTTACAGGGACTTACAATTGCATCCTCACATACAATCAAACAAATGCTTCAAGCAAAGAGAAAAATGAGTGGTCAATGAAATGGTCTTATACTCACTTCCATATCATAGAAACAATGGCCAAAGGAATGGTCTTACAATTGTTTTCAATGGGGCAATCAACAAGAATAATGTCACAAAGACAAATGAGATGATCGTGCACTAATGAACAATTAATGATGATAAATGCATAAATCATACAAGCAAACATGTGCATATGAAGTAATCAAATCAATCAAAGTCATTCAGCACACACTATAACCACACAATTAGGCTCATACAAAGGGTTAGGCATTGAAGCCAACTGGAATAGGGTTAATGGTGCTCTTAACCTTGACATTGAGAGCAAAGGTGAAGCAGATGAAAGGATATGAGGGGTGTACCTCATTGCTCTTATCCCTAGTCAGGGAGAGCATTTGAATATCAGAAGGTGTGGGAGTTCAGAAAGTAGGAACTCTCTCCACAGATTATTGACTCGATAGATCTTGGGTTTGAATCTCAATGCTACAACCATGTAATGGGAGCAAGGAGAAGACTCACAGAATAGTAGGAGATAGGTTGCTTATCTCTTGGGTTCTACCAATTGCCTTATTTGAAGGACTTTTCCTGCTTGGGACAAATGTAAACACACACAAGCATTGCCTCTTAAGGAGGACTTCAGACAGTTGCCTGGCCAAGTAACAGGCCAGGTCTTCCAGACTACATGAAGAAAAGGGATTATACCTTAATGCAAATTGCTATTAAAGCAAAGCAAAGCAAGTTCTTAAATAACTAAGCAACTAAAGGTACCTGAAAGAGTCAAACAGAATCAGTACACAACTCAAAGTCAAAGCAAAAGGAGATAGAAATCAACAGTCAACATAATCAGTTAAAGGTGCAATGCACAAGACTCAAAGCATATGAGCCAAGCAACCTACAAAACAAACAAGTTAGTCATGATAAACAATCAAGCTCAATCAATTTGTAATGATCTCTTTGGGTATTTGTTGCTTAACCTGAAAACATGAACTCAAACATGAGCAACAAGACCACTAGGACAAGCCTAGGGTCAAAAAGGGATGAGAAAGTCAAAACAGCAAGTGATAGTCAACCAAAATCAAGTTCAAACAATCAAGAAACAAACTCAATTGGTTTCATGTTCATATCATTCATCATCATGATTTCATAAACAAATTAGGTCAAGGCATGGCATATAGAAGCTCATAGAAGTCAACAGCAAGACTTAACTCAAAACCAGTCAAAAACAATTCAATAAATCATCAAATAATTCATGATCAAACATCAACCATAACATGATATGCATATCAAATTTCAGCTCATTTGGATCAAGGGAAGATGGTCAATGAAAATCAGAAAGTCAAAGCAAGTCCAAGCATGTTCAAAGAAGTCAACCAAACATACACCAACTTCAATAAATCATAAATCTGTGACAACATGTGATAAATGAATGGGATCAACACCATGACAAAGCTTAAGATGTCTACTAATCACATGTCAAATTTCAAGTTCATCCAATTAAGTATGAGAATTTCACAAATGAAATGGGAACATGTGTCACACAAAGTCAACATATGATCAAACAGGGGAGAAAAATCTCAAACAATTAGGAAATGGCATCAATAATTCCAAGAAAATTCACATGTAAACTAGACATCCAAGAGTACATGCATGCAAAAATTCAAAGCAATTTGAGTTCAAGAAGCATGGTAATGAAAATCATGAAGTTGGACATCAATGGTGTGACACAAATTGTCACACCCTAATTCAAAAAAATCATAACTCACAAACCAGAGATGATAAATTCACAAACTCTACACCAAAATCACCATGAATGTGTCTAGTTTAAGCACAAACAATTTCAAAGCCATTGGGTAAAGCATCATCATTTCACAATTGATTTGGCAAAGTGTACATAAAATGAGCACATGTCACAAACCCTAGCATAATTTAAAAACCATTCATCCAAAAATTCTGGAAAAATCATGACAAATAACTAGAGATTGAGATGAACAATATGCAAAAAGTCTCATTAATTTTGGATTAAAATTGGATGAGCTATGAATTTTCAAAGATTGAGCATCCAAGTGAAATAAATATTGAAACAACATGGATCAATAGGACAAGGTGGCACGACCGGTGGCATACTTGTAAATAGATGGAAGTATAAGTGAAACGCTGCGCAGCAATTAGGGACGTGTCACTCAGTAACTGGTCATGGCAATCAAACAGTAGAAATTCCATGCAAACAAAAAACGCAGCAAGGCAAAACGAGAGCAACATGAATTCTGGGCATTTTTAGAGTTCCTCATTACTGTTCATCATCATCCCAATCGTGAAAAATAATTTGTCCCAGAAATGAACAATAGACATATCACTCGACTCATCAATCAGCAAACATCCACAATATAACATTCATTTTCATCAAATCAAACTATCAAAGAAGCATCGAACAAAAACAAGTTTGAACACCAAATTTCATTTCAGCATAACTTGGTAAATACTCAACCATTTTCATGGATTCAAAGTTCAACATGTTCATGGCAAGGAGATCTATCTAATGCATAGCATGGTTTAGCAAATAGTGAAAATCGAAAACTCACCAAATCTGAAGTGCAGTGTCGATTCAGTGATTCTTTGGTTGCAAATGGCAAAAACAGTTGCACTGTAAGCTTCCAAGAGATGACTGGAGGAAGAACTTTGGCTGAGGAGTGTTCAAGGCAGCTCAAATCGTGGACTGCCATTGATGGAGCTTTAATGAAAACAGAGTTGTAATGGCTTTACAGTCGTGGAATAAGGCTTGCAATGAGCTCCAAAATGATGATGAATGATGAAGCAAACCACACAAACTCGTGTTCTTTGGCAATTTTCAGAAAAAGTTTTCAATGAGCAAAATGAGAGCTTGAGAGAAAAATGCAATTTGGTCTGTTTAGAATGAGAGTGGCTAGCGTTTTCTGAGAGAAAATCAAGGATATATATGCTGTTTAAGGTTGGTAAGCTTGATTAATCAAAGTGGTAATTGGAATTGCTAATGAAGTGTGTTTTTGCTAATTGACCAAATTCACTTAAGTTGCAAGGTGGATGTGCAAGCTGCGAATTTGGGCCTCCATCACATTCCAAATACAATCTCTGAACATTCTCAAATGGCAAAAGGTGTTGGAATTGTTTAATTTGCAAAGTCACTTTTTTACTACACTTGAAATAATCCATGCTAGTTCAAAAATGCCATTTTGATTGGTGAGTTTTTGGTAAATGATGATGACAAATTTGGAAAGAGGGCATCAAATGTGACTTGTAGCAAAAAACCCCCACCCAATTTGGCCAAATGGTTTGGAAGATATGGCCTTTTGAAGTTCAAAAATTTTTGAGAATGATTTGATCATAACTTGCCAACCATACATGGGAATTGAGTGTTCTTGGACTTTTTGGAAATGGGAGAACAAGATCTTCAACTTTCATGTTGGGCAAAAATTCATTTGAAGCTTGTATCATGATGTAATTTTGAGGATCAAGACTTTCCATTTTTGGCAAATTCCAATTACAGGTCAACTTTCTATTTTTGGAAATTTCTTGTTTGACTTCAAATTCTTCCATGATGATGTTTGACATGATATATGAGGCCTATATGGACATGAATGAGACCTCTCAAACCAATTCCCATCATCAAATCACTGATTAAATGCACAGTTGACCAAGGGTTGACTTTCTAGGGTTTTGCTTGACTGAACCATGTTCTGATGAATTCCAAACCCTAATCACTTGAGATCTTGATTCCAAATGATGTCACAACATATATGAACTCTTGATTATTGATCATGGTGCCCAAATTCTTCAAGAATGGCCACCATCCATTGTTCAATGACTGATTTGACTGTTTGACTGTTGATTGCTTCAGCTGCAAGTAACATGGTTAGATGACAATATTTTTGTACTTTTGGTTAGTAAACATATGAAAAGAAATGATATACAAAGGCAATGCATGCTTGGTGATCAAGAACCACACTCACAAGATGACCTACCCACTAGGAGGGAAGCTAGGGCATGCAATGATCCTTGAGGCCATGATATGATATGATATGGGCCATGAGGGATCTTAGGGCCAAAATTGGGGTCTTACAGATGCCCCTATTTAAGGTCATTCTAGCCGGAGAAGTGAAGTTTAGAAATCTTCATCTTGACGCGGTAGAATGGGCTTAAATAACAGTAATGAGACAAATTTTGGTCCCTAAGAGACCTCATGATGCAAATGTATGTATGCAAAAGACACAAATTCTGTGGGGAATATAGCTCGCACAGAAGAAAAGACGATCCATCGGAGTAATACACTCACTAGGAACAAGACTCTTACAAGACTTTTGTTGGGGATAGTAAGAGAAAAAGAAATGCGTGAACAAGACATGACTCTGATTAGAAGAACAGAAAACAGACTGGAGACCTCACTGGGGAAAGGAATTCCAAAGGAAAATAAATCCATTGGAAAGACACAAGCCAACTCCTGGGGAGAAGCAACAGGAAATTCCACTGAGGAAGCACCAAAGAAATGAGATGTTACCGGTATAAGGGTAACAAGCTCAGGAAGAATGAATATCTAAGACCGATATAAGGGTGAGAGATATCAATCAACCAAACATCTGAGAAAGACCTGAAAAAGGTACATAAACTCAGGAAAATCTAACTCCACAGGGGACCGAAGTCATAATAGGGAGCAGAAAGGAAGGAACACCAAGGATACCGGGTTGTAGGTATGTAAAAGGTGACCGACCAAAGCGTGAGTTGGTGTGTGTTCCAAGACACTCATCATCCTGGAAGAGAGCTGGAAAAGCAATCTTGTTTATAGGATGGACATTTGATTCTATAAAGAATGCAAATCTTACTCAGTTGGGGAAACAAACAAAGTGTTCGACAAGAGAGTGCATGAGATATATTATCTATAGCCGTCAAAACGTAGATAATGTACTCGCATGGAAAGTTATCCTGAACCAGGTTGTAGGTTGTTTATAGGATAAGATCCGAAATCGTGAATTGGTGTGTGTTCCAAAACACTCATCATCCTGAAGAAAGCTGGAACAGCAGACTTGTTTATAGGATGGACATTCGATTCCACAAGGAATACGAATCTTACTCGACTGGGGAAGGTCAACAAAGGATTCCAACCAAAGAGCGCAAGAGATATAATATTCATTACCGGCAGACCGTGAATAATATACTCGAAAGGAAGAGACACCAGAGATACCGAAGTATATAATAGGTGACTAACCGAGGCGTGAATTGGTATATATGCCAAAACACTCATCATCCGAAAGGAGGGCTTGAAAAAAGCAAATCGACTTACAGGATGGACATTCGACCCCACAACGGGAAAACGAATCTTACTCAACTGGGGAGAAATAATTACAACACCAACACCATTGCCCAATGCATTAGAAGATCCATCAAAAACCATAGTCCATCGTAATCCCAGTTCGGGTCCTTCATCCGGTCCAGGTTTTTCATAATCCGTAACAAGCATGACATCCTCATCTGGTAACTCAAAATTCATAGATTGGTAATCATTCACTGCTTGATGAGCCAAATGATCAGCTAGCACGCTTCCTTTGATTGCTTTCTGGGTAGTATACTGGATATCATACTCTGTTAAGATCATCTGCCATCTTGTTATTCTCCCGGAGAGAGCAGGTTTCTCAAATATATATTTGATAGGATCCATCTTAGAAATCAATAAAGTGGTATGATTCAACATATACTGTCTTAGTCGGCGAGCAGCCCAGGCCAAAGCACAGCAAGTTTTCTCGAGCAGTGAGTATCTTGTTTCACAGTCGGTAAACTTTTTGCTAAGGTAGTATATGGCATGCTCTTTTCGACCAGACTCGTCATGTTGCCCCAACACACACCCCATTGAATTTTCTAACACAGTCAAATACATGATTAGAGGTCTTCCTTCAACTGGTGGTACCAGAATTGGAGGTTCCTGGAGATATTTCTTGATTTTGTCAAAAGCTTCTTGGCATTCATCAGTCCATATCATCTCTTGATTTTTCCTCAGTAATTTGAAGATGGGTTTACAGGTAGCGGTCAAATGGGAGATAAATCGGGCGATGTAATTCAACCGTCCCAAGAAACCTCTGACTTCTTTATCCGTACGAGGAACTGGAATTTCTTGAATAGCTCTCACCTTAGCCGGGTCAACCTCAATTCCTTTATCACTGACAATAAAGCCCAAGAGTTTACCGGATCTTACTCCAAAGGTGCATTTGTTCGGGTTCAATCTCAACTTGTATTTCTTCAACCTCTCAAACAGTTATAAATGATCGAGATGTTCTTCTTCAGTATGAGATCTGGCTATCATGTTATCCACATATACTTCTATCTCATGATGGATCATATCATGGAACAAAACTACCATAGCACGCTGGTATGTTGCTCCTGCATTCTTCAAACCGAATGGCATTACTTTGTAACAGAAAGTGCCCCATTGCGTCACAAACGTAGTTTTCTCCATGTCCTCAGGTGCCATTTTAATCTGGTTATAACCCGAGAATCCATCCATGAAGGAGAATACTTTGTGTTGAGCGGTGTTATCTACCAGAACATCGATGTACGGGAGTGGAAAGTCATCTTTGGGGCTCGCTTTATTCAAATCTCTGTAATCTACGCACATTCGCACCTTACCATCCTTCTTCGGCACTGGTACCACATTAGCAACCCATTGAGGATAAGAAGTAACGGCTAGAAAACCGGCATTGAATTGTTTCATAACTTCGGCTTTGATTTTCTCAGACATATCAGGACGCATGCGGCGAACCTTTTGCTTAACAAGACGACAATCTTCCTTCATTGGCAAACGATGCACTACTATATCAGTATCCAATCCGGGCATGTCTTCATAAGACCAAGCAAAAATCTCTACATAGTCATGTAACATCTGAATCAATCTTTCTTTGATACTATTTTCCAAACCTGCTCCTATTTTGACTTCTTTCTTGTCTACTTCAGTATCCAGATTTACAATTTCGATTGACTCCTCATGCGGCTGTATAGTCCTTTCTTCTTGCAGTAACAGTCTGGCAAGTTCTCCAGGTACTTCACAATCTTCCTCACTTCCATCCTCGGCTTGGTAGATCGGGTTTTCAAAGTCATAGTGAACAGTAGTAGAACTATTATCAACATGATCCAGAGTGGGTATGGATCTGCAATTTGTTACGTGAGTGTGTGTAAGAAAGCATAGCTTGTTTGAAAGATGACAGGAAAAATAAAGAGCGCAATATTTGAATGCAAAAAGTCCATTGATTTATTGAATGTGAATATGCTTATGAAAATGACAAAACCCTTAACAAATTAGCTATTGTGCCCCGGGCATAGACACAATGCTTTAAGAAGTTCAATCATAAAAATTAAAAAAATTGCGACACTAAAATAGACAATAACAATTACTCCTGACTAAAGGAAATCGGGATAGTGTCTTCAGCCTTCCAATTATTGAGTCTGTCACCAATTGTTGGGTAAATCCAGCTATCCAGGTCGCAATCGCTGTCAGCATCTTCTACAGCATTAATCTGATTCTTGACTACCTTCTCAGAGCTAAATCCCAGGCCACATCTATCAGACTTGTACGGTACGTTGATCAGTTAACCCCAGCCAGTACGAACACCATCTTCAACCACGGCTTGAGCATCTTTCAGAGAAATCATGGCAGGAGGAGCACGAATAACCTTGGGCACACGGGCAGTTGGCTTAAGGACAGGACCAGTTGGAGGAACTACTTCAAATGACTGAGACGGAGTCTCAAAGAACTCGCCGTCCATCTCGACGTATCTGAAGGCCTGCACACTACTGACAATATACTCTTCTTCCCCACACACAGTGACGATCTTACCCTCTATTGGATACCTCAGCTTTTGATGGAGAGACGAAGCTACAGCACTTGCCCCATGAATCCAAGGGCGTCCCAGCAAGCAGGAATAGGCAGGACGAATGTTCATTACGTGAAAGATAGTGTTGAAGACTTGAGGTCCTATTTTGATAGGGAGGACCACTTCACCGTGGACAACGCTCTTCGCACCATCGTAAGCACGCACCACAATGTCACTAGGCTTCAGTTCAATACTTTTACAATCAAGTTTATCGAGCACAGTTGTCGGTAGCACATTCAAAGAAGAGCCATTATCGATCAACACATGAGACAAAGTGATCCCTTTACACTCAATGGAGATATGCAGAGCTTTATTGTGATTCTTTCCCGCTGGTGTCAGGTCAGCATCGGAAAAGCCTAGGCCATTGTCGATAGCCAGATGGGCAACATAATTTTCGAACTGATCGACGGATGTCTCCTGAGGTACATGAGCGGTCTTCAAGAATTTTATCAAGGCATTGGCATGAGATTCAGAAGATAACAACAAGGATAACATCAAGATCTTAGACGGAGTATGCCCTAACTGTTCTACCACATCAAAATCACTCTTGCGGATGATCTTCAGCACTTCTTCCATTTCTTGTTTGGCAACATCTTCAGTAGTAACTTCGACCGATGTCTCTGACTGAGAAGGGTGGACTGCTGGTTCCTTTCCTCGAGTTTCAGGGGCGGGAGGTGATATTTCTGGAGAGAAGATCCTTCCGCTTCGAGTAACTTTACTAGTCCCAACAATGTCATTAGTATTAGCAGAATTACCCACTTGCTTTACGCCATAGATGTAAACATCACCTCCATAATTCCACGAATGGCTTTGCTTGAGGAATACGGTACTGGGCCAGGGGCGGTAATGATTAGGGGAGCTACCTTGGGCTCAGCAGTAATCTTCACAGGTGCTCTGGTAGCAGTAATCTTCACTGGAACTTTGGACCTTGAAATCACAGATATTTCTTCAACAATGTTTTCCACCTTAGGAATCCTTTCAAAGAGAATTGTACGATCCTCTATCAGCCGTTGAATACCATTCCTCAATTTCAGGCAATCATTGGGTCGGAGCATACAGAGATCGCAATTTTCCGCACAACCTGGAAATAAACCAGCTCGCAATAAGTTCTTCTTGATGATCAGGAGAGGAGATGTTAAGTCTGCTACAGTAGTGATGTGGGAATTATCATTGACAGCATTAACAGCCTTGTCATGATTGGGCATAGGTGCAGTGACGACATTAGGAGTCTCCGGAGGCTCAAATTCAATTTCCCCAGCGTCGATCATATCCTGAATTTTATTCTTCAACAACCAACAATCGTTTGTATCATGCCCGGGGCTATCGGAGTGATATGCACACCTGGCATTGGGATTATAACGAGGAGAAGTAGTGTTGACATTTGCAGGAGGGCCTCTGAGAGTGATTAAATTTGCCTTTAGCATACTTTGCAGTGCTTGTGCTAAAGTCATATTGATCTTGGTAAACTGCCTTCTCGGCCTGTCCTGTCTGTGCTGGAAGTTTTGAGCTGGCGGGGCTGCAATCGTAACTGCTCCAACAGCATGGTCACTATTTTTCTTGTTATGACTCCTTTGACCGTACACCGCATTTGATTCATTCTTCCCCGGATAGGACTTTTTGCTGCTTGCAGAGGTAGCCGCCTGTATCTTTCCACTTCGAATGCCGCTCTCCACCCGTTCACCTGTCAATATAAGTTCAGTGAAACCCGATGAAGAACTTCCCAGTAGATGGCTGTAGAATGGGCCAGTCAGTGTACCCATGAACATGTCTACTAATTCTCGATCAGTCATAAGGGGTTTGACTCTGCCAGCCAAATCTCTCCATTTTTGGGCATATTCTTTGAAGCTTTCTTTAGAGCCCATAGCCATATTCTGCAACTGTAGCCGAGTAGGCGCTAATTCAGAATTATACTGGTAATGCTTGTAGAATGCCGTCGCTAAATCAGTCCAGGTGTGGATGTTAGAGCTCTCGAGCTGATAATACCACTCCAACTGTGTGCCAGACAGACTCTCTTGGAAGAAATGGATCCATAGCTTCCTATCAGTGGTATACGGTTGAATCTTTCTCACGTAAGCTCTCAGATGCATCTGAGGACAAGATGCACCATCATACTTAGTGAAAGTGGGGATCTTGAATTTGCGAGGAATGACCACATCAGAGACTAGACCCAAGCTTTCGAAATCCAGACCGGGCGCCTTCTGACCCTCCATAGCTAGCATACGTTCTTCCAGCAGTTTATACTTATCACCTTTTGGAGAGTACTGTTCATTTTCATAATCTTCATCGTCGTCCTCCTGGCTGAAAGGATCAGCATTCTCCTCTTCTGAATTTGTCCCCTCTTCTTGATCCTTCGGAATCCTAATCTTGACTCCTGCAGTTTGTCCTTTAAGCCTTCTTCCCGGATTAATGTAACTCACAAGTTTCTTATCCTTCTTCTGCTCGAGCAAGAGAGCCTTCAGTTCCTCCTGCCCCTTGGATAAGCTTAAGATCATCTCCTGGAATTGAGCATTCTGAGCCTGGAGATCCTTGACAGTTTGTTCGAGGGCCATTTTTCTATTTAGAAGGAAGACCGTGAGAACATTGATCTTTTGGAATACCTGTTATGCAATGTTATGTTATGCTATGCAATGTATGAAATGTTTTCAAGGACTTTTGGAATTTAACTTTGCGTAAATTACCAAAAAAGAGGGACTTTTATTACTGATTTCTTAATCAATGTTCATTACAAAAAAAAAATACAATGAAAGCTCAAGTCTCCCAGGGACGGCTTCTTTTTGGGCGAAGATATGCATTGAGTCTTCGTTCCTCATTAAGCTGGCTGGTAAGTTCTAACACTTTCTTCCTTTCAGCACCGAACTGAGTTTCAAAAGTATCCCTTTCCTCTCTCAACTGGATCCAGGATCTCTTTAATTCTTCAACATTGGTAGGCATATCTGGATAAGGAATGATCTGAGGAGTACCTCCTTCAACTTCTGGTTCAACAATCAGCGGTCCGACTGCAAGATATGGCATGACCAATTCACGAGCTCTGGCACGTACCCATCTGAGATAAGGCTCCATAGGAATAGAGTTTTTCTGTCCTAAAGTACTTCTTTTTACCATGCCCCAAGCTCGTACAAACCTTTGACGGAGACTTTGAGAATCGTTGTCATAGTCAAACACCGTGCCTTGGATAATCATTTCATGTGGACCCTCTCTTCGAGCACAACCAAACTGACGTAGGGCTAAATCAGGATTATAAGTAATACCTCCTCTTATCCCCATGAGTGGTACATTAGAGAATTCTCCACAACGGTCGATGAGGATAACATTTTCTCTAAGATTGGGACACCAACGGATGTCTGAATGGGAGAGTGACATTATCCTTTGAGACCATTTCGGATTTCGCTTGTTCTTCAAGACTGATTGAGGAAGGTGCGAAATAAACCACCTAGACAATAACGGTATGCAGCACATAAGAGTCCCTTGTCTCTTCATAGTACGGGTGTGAAGGGAATGCAAAATGTCTCCAAGCAAGGTAGGCACAGGGTTATGAGTGAGGAATATCTTAATAGCATTCACGTCTATGAATTGGTCTGGATTAGGGAATAACACCAAACCATAGATTAGTAATGCTAGGACATCTTCGAAAGCATGGACATCCATAACTTTTAGGAATTCTCGGGCCTTATTTATCAGAAATTTGGCAAGTAAACCCTTAACTCCACTTCTTGTTACCCAATTAGTTTCAATGTCGGACTTTGTCATGTGTAAAGTTGCGGCAACTTCTTCAGACTTCGGAATCCTTTCTAAACCACTGAAAGGTGTTTGATCAAGGATAGGTATCCCCAGCAGCCTGGAGAATTCTTCTAACGTGGGCACCAACTGATAATCCGGGAAGGTGAAGCAATGATGTTTAGGGTCGAAGAACTAGAATAAAACTCTCATCATATCTTCCTTGAAACCGGTGGTAACCAAATTGAGGAGAGAACCATGTTTCTTGATGAACTGAGCATGATCGGGAAGCTCTGACGCCAAATCCTTTAGTTGAGGAGAGATTGCTACAAAATTGATCCGGATAGTCTTCCTGGAAGCCATAACCGGTCTAACAGAGCAAAGCTAAATCCCTAAGTCCTTGAAGTGGTTAGTACAATGTCATGATGTTATGATGTTATGATGTTATGATGTTATGCAAATAATAAGCATAAACCAGTCACACAATCATTCCTAGGTTTTAAGGCTTGCATGAGTTCCATAGGTAAGTACCCTCCCCACTGAAGTTTGGTTGGTTCAACCTGTCCTAGAATAGTAACCGGGTTCTAGAAGGATCTCAAATCATTGACCTTTCTTTAAGTCCACTTCAATGCAACACCAAGTGGTTGACCGAAGTTTCTCTAAAGTCCAATCTCAAAGAGTGTAGTATCGAGTCTCAACCAACCCCAGTCGGAACCGAAGTCAGTTATCTCACTACTTTCTAATGGCTAGGATGAGTCAATTAGGATTCTAAAGGTCTGGTTAATGCTTTGATGACACCACGCGGAAGCCAAATTTTTCCTCAAGTAAACATGAGGAACATCAGGACACCCAAAGCGTCACATTAACCGTAGCCATCATTTTAACCATTCCAGTATACGCCGGATAGTCGCGATGATCTATTGCTACTTACCTAAGGTACACTAGATCTGGGTGTAGGATCTTTCGCTCGAAAATACCCTTAAAAGAAGGAACAATTTGACAACATAAATGATTTTTTAAGGTGACCTCTCTTTGTAGTCCCCAGCAGAGTCGCCAGTTCTGTCATACGGTGAACTGACTTTTCGTGTTTTGCTTTTGAAAGCAAATGTCGCGGTTAGCAAGAGTCGCCACCGACTTTTCTTTTATCCAATAAGGAAAGGTGGAAAAGAACAGGAAAGACCTTAATTTAGATTTTGGGTTCAGGAGGTACATTATACAAAGGGAAGGTGTTAGCACCCTTTGTATCCATGGTTATCCATGGGCTCTTAATTGCTGGATCACTTATGTTTGTCTGAAAAAAGTGTTTGAGGAATGTTTAGGAAATGTTTTGAAAAGGAGAATTTAACTTTGTAATGATTCTTGTATGAATGTATACAAAGTGGTTATCTCGTTTAGTTTTGAAAGTCGTTTAGAAAAATACAACTTGGCAATGATTCTAGTACGAATGTATACCAAGTGGTGATTTTCTAATATTTGCAAGGTGTGAAAAATGTTTTTAGGTGGTGAGCCAGCAATTAAGGGTTATACCGACCCAAGGTCTTTATGGGCATTTCCTATCCTTATGAGGGTAAAACTATCCTTACTATTGAGAAGTAAGTAGTTTTATCCTTTGGATGTAAAAGGGACATCGTAGGGTCATCGATTGGTCATTGAAGGCAACATTTGTAAGGGTACCTTAGCATTCGAAGGGACGATCATCATTTAACCATAGGCTATACCGAAGGGTCATCGAGGGACAAAGGCAACATTCGAGGGACTATGATGATTTAAACGAAGGGTCTTTGCTAAGTGTATCCCCACATTCGCGGGACATGACCATAATACCGTAATACCATAGGGCAACAAAGAGAGGTCCAAGATCACAAAATCAAAGGCACTATTTTACAATCAATTAGGTAGTTGTAATCAATTGAGTAATTAGGTCCACGTTATAATCAATTAGGTAATTAGGATGAATCTCCACATTAAAATCAATTAAGTAATTAGGATGAATCTCCACATTAAAATCAATTAAATAATTATGATGAATCTCCACAAGGGTATCCCACAAATAAAGTGGGATACCTAGCAAGCTACCCTCTTCGGGAGTATATGAGTCCTTACAATATTCAACAAACAGGTCAGATTACCAAATGGGGGTGCAATCGAGGATTACACTGCAAAAGAAACACAGCAGTAGGAATGTCAGGCAAAATAACGCATGATTACAATAGAACAGATCAGATAAGCATAGAATAAAACAACCAAAATATTAGAGACTGTCACGTTCGCTTCTGCCTCGCCTAGCGAAGGCTTAGCGAATACTCGCTACATGCTCGCTTAGCGATGTGCTAGCGAGCGGCTGCGGGTTTTGAATTTCAGAACAGTACGATCTCCGCATGCTTCACGCCCTATGGCATCCAATACAGACATTATATGGTTCAGCATTCGAGATATTCAGGCACACTTAAATTCACATGCAAAACCTCAAATATATTCATGAATTCAATTATGATATCACATGCAAATTAAGAACATAAAACGGTAATAGTAATGCAAACCTGTTTGCAATCGAATTGCAACCTTGAATTGGCAAGTCGGATTGAGTTGGGCGGAGGTGACCTTGATGCGGATGAGCTTAATTCAGGGTTTCCTTTAGGGTTGCTCTGAATTCTCTGGGTTAGCCTCCAGGGTTTGCTGTGCCTTCTCTCTATCTCCCGTCTTCGTTTCGTTTTCGTTCCCCTTTTCCTGAATGAAGCTCTGCTATTTATAATGCTCTTTTTATGACCTAATGGGCTCAGAATGAAGCCCAGAATTTTCTGATATCCGCAAGCTTCGCTAGGCGAGCGGTATAGCGAGGGGTTCGCTAGGAGAAGGATTTGCTCGCCTAGCGAGCATGCCAGCTGGAGTCATTTCCTCGGTTTGGCCACCTGTGAGCTGGGCCTTTGTTCTTTTAGGGTCAATGCCTTGAAAAGTAAGTTGGGGTGCCTTAAAAATGCCTTGTAATACTAACGGGCAAATTTTGGGGTATGACAGCTGCCCCTGTTCAATATTCTTGAACCGAGAGAGTTAGAATGGTCTGTATGCCATTCGTGGTCTGGAGGTGGAAGATTATTGAACACTAGAATGCCCCAAAAATTTGCACTTGTTAATCAAGAGTTGATCTAGATGGAGATGGGCTTAAAGATGCCATCCAGGAAGTTTGATGATGAAAGACCAGAACGGGTCATACACCGCTGGGGATAAAGGATCAGAATGGACCATATGCTAGATCGTATCTGAGTAGCAGAATGAGTTATCCATTAGGCGGGTGACTTCGCTGGGGATGAAAGATCAGAATGGATCGTACGCTAGATCGTCTCTGAGTTGCAGAATGAGTCGTACGTTAGGCTGTATCTGACGAAGGTAGAATCAGAATGGATCGTACGCTAGATCGTATCTGAGTTGAAGATCCAAATGGGTCGTACGTTAGACCGTATTGGAGTTGCAGAATGAACCGTACGTTAGGCTGTATCTGAAAAGGGGTCAGAATGGATCGTACGTTAGATCGCATCTGAGTTGAAAATCCAAATGGGTCGTACGTTAGACCGTATTGGAGCTGCAGAATGAGCCGTACGTTAGGCTGTATCTGAAGAAGAAAGTAGTCGTACGCTAGACTACACCTCGGAATGTACCGTACGCTAGACAGTATCTGAGGGTTTGAAGATCCAAATGGGTCGTACGTTAGACCGTATTGGAGTTGCTGAAAGTCAGAATGGATCGTACGTTAGATCGTATCTGAGTTGAAGGAGTCATATGTTGGGCTGAATCAGAATGAACCGTACGTTAGGCTGTATCTGATAATATTTGTTGTTGTATTTGCAATGAATATTTGGGATGGGCTTAAAGATGCCATCATTAGGAGGATGTCAGAATGAATGTTGACATGGAGTATATCTGAAAGATGATGTAATCAATAGGAGTATCCGTCTGACTGGATCTTTACCTTGACTGAATCAGGAGGATAATCAACCTGAAAAATAAAGTTAGCTTCATGCCATGTCATGATGCATGGGATGTTTTATGCTTCTGAAACTAAATGCGAACAATGTATGCATGCGTATGCTGTGAAATGATGTAATGAATGAATTATGTGTCTGAAAATAAATGCGAACATTGTATGCATGTATATGATGTGGAATGATGCATGAATGAGTTCTGCATCCGAAAAGTTTTGCCAGGGGAAAATAAATCCCCATATTCTGGTTGGAGATATTTGTATTGATGACCCTTTCTTAGCTGAGGATACTTTATTTCCGTCTGATGGTGGAAATATCCAACAGAGCCTGGCTGGGGATAGAAGAGATGACCCGTCTGTCTGGTGATGCCGACCTCTTCTGGGAAATAGCTGGTTTTTGTGCCGGAGGAATAGAATTAGCAACCGGATTCCTTGGAACGCATGGTTAGACCTTATCCTCGATCCCGAAGTCTTTTAGTAATTGCTATTGCTATTTTATGCATGTATTTTTGACAAACATCGATCATATTCAAATGCATATATTAATTCAAACTAAATCAATGGACGTTTACCCAAACAAAACAAAGGAAGTAAAACAACAGCATTTTTTCGAACTAAAATTGTATTGATTTTGAAAGAGGGCCTATAAACAGGCAATTTGTGTACAGGGAGACAGAATTTCAAATAATCTCAAAAATAGCATAATATGAATTAAAATCTCAAATAATCTCAAAACAAACAAGAAATTATTAAGACTATTTTTCATTGACTTATCATGATCCATAGATGCTATGAAAATATTTTTGTATTTTTTAAAAGTCGGGAAGTATTTTAAAATGAATTAAAATCATTAAAAACCAAGTAATTCATAAAAAATATCAAATGAAGTCACAAAAATAATTAAAAATCATAATATGAAACTAGATTTTTCAAGAAAAATTTCAAAGTTGGTCTCATATTTTTCTGACTTCATATGAATTTTTAATGAATTTTTTAAAATAGAATGAATTAACAGAAAATAAAAAGAAAAATGAAATAAGCGAAAAAGCATGAGCCACTAGATCCAATTTATTAATTGATGTGGCACAAGGCATGGCTTGGATCTGAGGACACACGCTACACTCAAGTCAACAACGCTACATGGTGCATTAAAACAAGTAATTAAAACGGACGCGTGAGATTAGATCGTGAGAGAGAGATCCAAGGGCCATGAGCAACACACGTGGTGGTGGCGGTGGAAACCACCGTCTTCTCCGGCCAAACAACAGATTCCTGCCAAATTTGCAGAAAAATAAATCTCAACAAAAATGAAAAATAAGGACATGGAAATGAAGCTCGTGTGATGTAGATCATCATTGTGCCATTGGATCTCTTTCATTCTTCCTATATTGAGAGAAAGATGAAGGAGAAAATCATAGTATCCACACGGATTGTTCATGAAATGGAAAATTGAATGCATCAAAAGCTTGCCTCAAGTATGAGGACTTCAGAGAACCACCAAAACACAAGAAAACTACATTGAATTAAGAGTTTCAGATCCAAAATGTTTGAGTTGATACCTTCAAATTGGTGAGTTTCTGGCCACGAATTCTTCAAGCTCTTTGCTCCTCTTTGATCTCTGAATGTAGGGGAGATGATTGGCTAAGGAATCCGGCTTTGAAACTCAGCTAATGTTACTGAATTTCAAGCTCAAAAATCTGGAAAAAAGTTAGTGATTCCTTTGGTGAGGGTTATGATCTCAGTTTTGCAGCATATGGGATCTCCAAAAGGTTATGAAATGAAGCTCATGAGGCTCTTATTTATAGGTGAATGCAGCTGAGTTCACACTTTGCTCATGTGCATGGGATTTGAATATTTGAGTGCATGGGCCTTTGTGGACGTGTGAGAGGCTCGTGGATGGCTGAAGGAGCTTGTTGAGTTCACAGAGAAGGCATGTGGTCATGTACATTGAATGGAAAGGACTTGCATTTCAAGTTTCAACATAAAATATCAAGAATGCACATAAATGAAAAGAAATTCGAAACTCAAAAATGGTAGACCCCAAGGACTATTGTGAGTAATGGTTGGAAAGCTGTTGAAATAAGAAACAAAAGTCATGTTGGGCAAAAAATAATTTGGCATGTGCAAATTGATCAATACTGGCTTGGAAAGTTCAAGTGTAAAACATATTCAAATTACTTTGAAAAAGTTAACCAAGAGTAAGCTTAATCAAACCCCTCTGTACTGATTACAAAAGCTTCAAATGAAAATATATCCAACATAAAAGTTTTAGATATTTTCAAGATGGTCAATATAGACTCAAATTTTGCATCATTTGGATTTTCTATGACAAAGTTATGGGCATTTGAAATTGGGTACTTTTTCAAATTCAATGAATTAGATCCAAGATGACCTATAATGTTTTGCAATATCACATGTATTTCCTTTAGGATTATTAAGTTTTGTACAACATAACATTTTAATTAGACATCTCAAGATTTCCAATTCCTTTGGTATCACCTCAAAATCATAAAAATTGAGAAAGTTATACTCTTGGAAAGTTGATCCAAAATTAGGGTTTCAGTCAAAATGACCTATAATGTTTTGAAATGAATGATGACCTTACAAGTTTCAAATGGATTTTTGATGAACATTAAAGTTGTTAATATATTAGGAACATGTTTTATTTTGGGGTCATCTTCATTTGACAAATAAATTAAAAGTTATATCTCATTGATCCTCAGCTTAGTCAGATGACTTGACTGGTCAACTTCTCAAAGTCAAACTTCCAATCTTGATGAATAAATGATTGAGGGGCCTAAAATAGGCTCATATATGCATAAAATGATAAATGAAATAACTTCCCTTGATTAAATTTGATCAGAGGTTGAGATTGCTTCATGGGCAAGGCATAGTCAAAGCATAGTGAAATTAGGGTGTCCTTGGGAAACAAACTTCAAGACCTTTGGGTTATCTTGATCAAATTGGAAAATTGAGATACTTGGGAGACATATATGATGATTAGGAACTTTGTGGACCATTGTCATGCTTTTTCTCATCTTCATCTAGCCATTGCATTGGGCTTAGGAGCCTCCTAGGAGCATTGTGGAGCACATGATCACTTGAGCTTCAAAATAAAAAGAGTTAGTGGCATATTTTTGTGCTTTTGGTTAGTAATCAAATAAGAAAATCAATAACATACAATACAAGCATGCTTGGTGGTATCAAAACACTCAAACAAGTCCCAACCCTAGGGTTAAGGAGCCAAACATGCTATGATCCTTGAGGCAATGCACTTGTGCAATAACATGATGCCATGAGGGATCTTAGGGTCAAAATTAGGGTCTTACAAGTGGGAATGTGGAATTCAAAGGTGGCGCCCACCACCCCCCCCCCCCCTCCCATGGCGCCCGCCATGAGAGTAAAGGGGGAAGTTCATGGAATCGTGGCAGTTTCCTCCTGGTTGAGGGTTGATGTGTCATGGCTTCTCCTATAGCGGTCGCTATACAGAATGCCACAAGTACAATATTTGCCGAAAACCCTAATTTTTTGGTTTTTTTGCTTCGTTTCTTCTAAAAGGTCCTGAAAGAGCTAAATACCTGAAAACAATACAAAAGAAAGAATAACACAAGCAAAATGATAATAAAGACCTAATAAACATGTGCAATCCGAGTCAAATACGCGGTGTGATTCAGTGTTATCATGTTGGATCAACACCAATGACCAGATTGTCTTTTCTTATGAATTCATCTCTACATTAAGTGAATTTAGGACGAGATTATGTATCTTTCTGCAATTCTTAATTAAAGTATTCAAAATTGAGTGATTAAACCAAGAAGCTTTTATATTATTAAGTAAATCCTCTTTTGTATTGTTCAATAACATGGGTAATAGTCGAACTCTTGATTTTCAGAACAAAGCATGTGTATCATTATTATTGATACCTTATTTATAGTTTTTCCTTCCGATAAGTAAGCTTCTTACTATAGTGGAATCTAGTCAGGCTTTGTTAGTCCCGGTTTAAAGACCAATCCCATTTTGGTTGCTTAGCTTATTTGGTAAGGGTAGTACCTACAAGCATTGATGCCTTAGTCAAAAAAATTGTTGGGGCGGAATATGAAAGTTGAATGGTCTATAGGGGGTGAAGGGGTGAATGGACAATTCCCCTTAAACTATTTTCAAAATATTTTCTTAAAAAAAATTCACATATATATATATATATATATATATATATATATATATATATATATATATATATATATATATATATATATATATATATGAATATGAGGTGTTTTATAAAAAGATACATTTAAATGTCTATCACAGTTACGAGAGATAATCAGTAATAACCACAACTGGGATAAACGAAGTTGCTTAAACAAGCAAAACAACAATTTGACATGATTCAATTTTCACAAAAGGCTCAAATTGAATTTTGATTAATTGGATTTTAAATCTAAAATTAAGAGTTTGTACAATTATAATCATAAGAAAGAATATCCAAAGGACTAGATCTAAAAAGGATGAACAAAAAATCGTTATAAGCAGGGTAAAACCTATTAACATGATATTCTAAAAAGGACGAACGACCTAAGCCATGCAATATTGTACATAAATGTAAAAGAGATGATGAAAAGGAAGATATACACAAGATTTATAGTAATTTGGCATGATCGTGCTCATTTTGCTCCTAATTTGCTCTTCAATGGTAAACCATTGAAAATTATTGAGTCTTCCACTATAAAGCAAATTAATGTAAGAGTTTTTGATACAACGGATAACCATAAATAGCTGAAAACTTTAAGCCAATACACACTTAAATCATCAAACGTCTGAATCTTTACTTTCGTTTTGTTGAGGCAGGACACTGAAACTACTGAATCCACAAGATCACACGGATATTGGACCAAGAGCTTCCCAGGAACAAATTCTTGCTTCAAGCATCTGTTCTACAAAGACATTCACTCAGTCCTATCAGGTATCTCTTGTCCGAGATATTGTTCTACTGGAGATTCTTCAAACTCCCAACTTCGTTCTGTATAAGTCTTTTGATAAGTGCATTTTGATGCACCTTCTTCTACTATTTTACTTACTTAGGCAACTCTATAGTTTACTCTATTATTTTTCCTCTTTCAGTGCGTTTTTATATTTAAGTTTATATATGGCTTTATTTTATTTTCGTACTTTATTTTTAGCTTAAATAGTTATTTGATACCTTGTCACTGTGCAGATCATAACTTGAGCTACGAGAATCTAATTCACAGGTTCTAATAGGAGTTAGAAAATTGAGAGGTTAAGCTAAAAGTTTCATGTTGAAGTTAGAAGTTGATTCGGAGTGAAGAATAGTTGAGTAATTCTTTTTAATTCCAAACTTAAGAAAATACTTAGTTTTGGGGCCGATTTTATATTTTTTTTGGGCCGGTTGCTATTAGGCCCAAATTCTCTTGCTCTATTTAAACAACTTAGTAGTTTTAGGATGGAGGACTCATCATTCATGAAATAGAGAATAAGGCATACGAATACCATGGAGAGCTAATTCACAAAGAGTTGATCTGTTATATTCAAATTTCACTTTGAGGTTTTTATTAATTTCAGTTTAATTTCGATTTCTTTTCAATTCTTCTTATAAACTCGTTTTCTTAATTCGATTACTTTCATTTTCTTAATTTGATTGTTTCTTATAGGATAAAGTTGATTAAATTTTGACTGTATCTTTGATCCTTAACTATAATCACATTAGCGTAGCTTTTTCGTTATCGTGTTTGATTAAGTCGCGTTTTCTTAATTCGCGTTTGCTTAAATCCGTTTGCATAATTCGGAAATTAGGAACATATATCATATAATACCAATTGCACTTGTCAATGGATATTGTAATCCAATGGGATCGAATCCGCTAGGGAATTGAAATTATAAGAATCGATGATAAGTCGGAAATCGATACACTAGATTAGCTTATTTATCAATTTTGCTTTTACCTTTAATCTTCTTCGATTTAAGTTCTGAACCTTAAAAAACCCTTCTTTTCATTCGTTTGGTTACAACATTCAAGAGTCCTTGTGATACGACATTCGAGTGTCGCTTCCATTTTACTATACTTTTAAACTTGTTTTTGAACCATGTGCAACAGCGAATCAAATTGGCACCGTTGTCGGGGACTCTTGTAGATTTTAACCATTATTATAGTCATATGTGTTGTGTTTTAGCGTTCTTGACCTAATTTTCTTGTGTTCTGCCTTTTTCGCATTTTAGCATAAAAAAATTGTTTTTAAGAAAATCGTTTCAGATTATTCTGATTCTTTGTTAATTAAGTAGAAAAAAATTAACGATCGAAAGTCTTTATTTAAGGACTAAATGGTGGACGCCCCCTAAAAATCTGAATTCCTTATTTTTCTATTTTTTATGATTTGTTTTCTATTTTGATAGTTTCAAAAAAAATCTCAAAATTCTTAATTAACTTTATTAGATTAACTTTCGTGTTTTTGTAATTTTTTTCCTTTTATTTTAATCATTTTTCTGTATTTCAATTGTTTTTGCTTAATAGAGACATTGTCGGTATTTTCCAATTTGTTGCTACATTGTTGAATTAGTTATGTGTTTTCTCATTGTTTGTTGATTTTTTTATATTGAGTTTAATATGGATGATCAAAGAACTCTGAGACAACTTGTTGCCTCTGATGTTAATTATAATGCTTTATGTATTGAATATCATGTTGTTGTTGTATCTTTTGAATCGAAATCTGGTTTAATACACTTGTTGTTAAGGTTTAGTGGTCTTGCATGTGAGGATCCGCATAGGCATCTAAAATAATTCCAGGTTGTGTGTTCTACACCTTTGAGACCTAAAGGAATTATAGAGGATTATATCAAGATCAGAGCATTCTCGTTCTCACTTCAAGGAGCTGCAAAAGATTGGTTGTATTATCTTGAGCCGAATTTTGTTACAGCATGGAATGATTTAAAGAAAGTCTTCCTAGAAAGATATTTTCCTACCTCCAGAGATGCATCAATCAGAAAGAATATATCTGGTATTAGACAGGGAACTGAATCATTGGCAGAATACTAGGGGAGATTCAAATAGTTAGTATCCAACTGTCCTCAACACCAGATTACCGAGCAGTTACTTATCCAATACTTTTATGAAGGATTTCTACCAATGGAAAAAAAGCATTTTAGATTCTTCTAGTGGTGGAGCACTTATTGATAAGACTTCAGCTTCTTCCAAATCCTTGATTGAGAACATGTCACTCAACTCCCAACAGCTCACAACTAGGGATAATTCTATGGTCCAAGCAAAAGGTGTGAATGAGATTCAGGTTTCTTCTTCCAACAAAGCTCTAGAAACCAAAATTGATGAACTTACCTTTTTAGTGAAACAATTGATGCTACCCCTTCCACCACCACCTCCATATAACCCTCAACAAGTAACCACCTTTTCATCTTCTGAACTTTCACTAGAGGAACTTGTCAAGCAAATGGTTGTAAATAGTCTCCAATTTCAACAGCGGACAAATTCTAGTATTCAGACTTTACAAACACAAATTGGACAAATTGCCACTTCAATGAATGTCATGCAAAAGGCTCAAGGATCGAACCAACTACATGCCCAAACAGTAGTTAATCCAAAAGGCCCTAATGTGAATGCAATTTCCTTGAGATCCAAAAGAGTTGCAGAACCATCCCTAGAAAAAAAATAAAAAATTTGTTAGTGCAACACCTGAAAATAAACCTGAACCTTCTATTATTGTTGAGGCTAAAAAAGAGTATGTACCACCAATCCCTTTCCAACAAAGAGTAATGAAAAATAATAAAATTAACGAAGAAGAGCATTTTGTTTTTCAAATAGAGTTGCTTTCTAAAGTTGTTGATAAAGCTTATTCTGATTTGTTTTCAGCTGATTTTCCAACTTTTTCTGGTTTTGATGATATTTACTTATGTGATGATTGTACTAACACTAACATTTATGATGTTTGTGCTAAGATTGATGTTGTCTTGCAGGGTGACTATGTAAATGAAGTTGTTTATGTAGTTGAAGCTCTTGACATCTCGGCTGCCCCAAACATACCTTCCATTGAACAACCATCTTCTTTAGAGCCTAAACCACTTCCTAAGGATTTATATTATTCATCAAAGCTTCAACTTGAGCAGGAACATAAGAAGGGAATTGGATGGACATTAGATGACACTCGTGATATTATAACATCCATATGTATGCATAGGATCTCACTTAAAGATGGAACAAAAGTAGTGAGGCAACCCCTTAACCCTTTGATTCTTGATGTTGTGAAAAATGAGATTACTTTTACATGCTCATTCGACACTTTTACTTATCGAAGATCCTCCATTGAACTTGGAATAAAAGATGTAGGCGCCACTAAAAATTTCAAGAACAATGGACATTGCCCAAAGCTATTTCATGAGAGTCCCACTTTGGAAGAAGAGATTATAGAAGAGCTCTCTTTGGGAAAGGCTGCTTATGCAATCATTCATCTGCCTTGACTCCTCGGGTATGTTCTTTCCTTTCTCTCACTCTTATTTTATATTTATGTTCTTTCATTGAGGATAATTGATGTTTTAAGTGTGGGGGAGAGAATCATTTACTTTGTTTTATTTCATTCAGTTTCTTTGTTTTTGTTTGTTTTCTTACATGAAATTAAAAAAATGTATGTTTTTCTATGGTTTTTGAGCTACAATTTTGAGTATTTTCTTTTTTCTCTTGATTAAAGAATTGTGGTGTAATGTGATTGATTATTTTTGTACATTCTTAGTATGATATGTAGGACTAAACTCTAAATTGTACATTATTTGTGGCTGATCAATTAACCTTGTGAGATTTTGAGCCTTTTAATGGATAACATTCAAAAATCCATCTCTTTCTTTCTTGTGTGATTTCACTCATGTCTGTTAGTCTCTAGAACTTGAATTTAATCTTTTTGAAATTGTTGATTACTTGTGCACACTGATATGATAAAGGCAGCTTATTTTGTTTTACTTTTAGCCACTTATCCAAAAAGCCAACCTTGAATAATATCATCCCTTGTTTGAAAATCTTTGAGCTTATTATCCCATTCTTTGTTTAAACTCATTACAAGCCTGGAAATGAAAAACAATGTTATCACTCATTCATAGGGTTGAAAGAGTCTTGCTTGGAGTTGTGTAGGGTTGACTAACTACAGTTGTGATATTTCATTCAAAAGTTGGTAAAAAAAGAAAGAAAGAAAATATATATATATATATATATATATATATATATATATATATATATATATATATATATATATATATATATATATATATATATATATATATATATATATATATATATATATATATATATATAAAAAGATAGAAAAAAATGGAAAAACCAAAGAAGGATGTCATTACTTCTGAAAAAGAAAAAAAAAGAGAAAAGAGAAGAAAAATAGCGGAAAAGTTGTTGTTGGAAAGTGGATGAATGTAGTTCAACTCTCGTAAGTTCTTTCATGTCTCTTTTCTCCCTTTGAATCTTAGCCTAGTACCCCTTAGGATTTATCTAACACATACCTTGGTCAAGTTACAACCTAATAAAAGTTCTTTTGATATTTGTGTGCATGTAATTTAATTGTGGATGTTAGAGTCTTTTCAAGCTTATGGTAGTACTAACTTTCATGTTGTGCTTTGAGTGTAAACAATTAAATTAAACACTTGAGAGTTGAGTGAATTTTATCCTGTGAGGATCTTACTGCTTTTGATGTAGTCTTTGGTAATCTATTTTCCTATCTGCTTTGAATGTCACTAAAAGTTGCTCACTAACACCATATTCTTGAAGCTTAGACTTAGAATTCTGCTTGTACTTTGTATCTTGAAAACTTTTGGAAGTGCATGCTCTGTTTTTTCCTTTTATTTTGAAATTGTGATTTTGCTCGGAGTGTAAAAGTTCAAGTGTGGAGGAATTTGATAAGTGCATTTTGATGCACCTTCTTCTACTATTATACTTAGGCAGCTCTATAATTTATTCTATTATTTTTACTCTTTTAGTGTGTTTTTATATTTAAATTTATTTATGGATTTATTTTATTTTCGTACTTTATTTTCAACTTAAACAGTTATTTGATACCTTGTCACTGTGCAGATCATAACTTGAGCTACGAGAATTAGATTGACGCGTTCTAATAGGCGTTAGAAAGCTGAGGAGTTAAGCCAAAAGTTTCATGTTGAAGTCAGAAGCTGATTCAGAGTGAAGAAGGGTCGGATAATTCTTTTTAGTTCCATACTTAAGAAAATACTTAGTTTTTGGGCCGGTTTTGTATTTTTTTTGAGTCGGTTGCTATTAGGCCTGAATTCCCTTGCTCTATTTAAACAACTTAGTAGTTTTAAGATGGATGATTAAGCATTCATGAAATAGAGAATAGGGCATACGAATACTATGGAGAGCTAATTCCGAAAGAGTTGATCTGATGTATTCGAATTCCACTTTGAGGTTTTTATTAATTTGAGTTTAATTTTGATTTCTTTTCAATCCTTCCTATAAACTCGTTTGCTTAATTCATTACTTTCGTTTGCTTAATTCGATTGTTTCTTATAGGATAGAGTTTATTAAATTTGATTGTTTGTATGATCCTTAATTATAATCACGTTAGTGCAGCTTTTTCGTTATCGTGTTTGATTAAGTCGTGTTTGCTTAATTCGTGTCTGCTTAAATTTGTTTGCATAACTAGGGAATTAGGAACATACATCATATAATACCAATTACGCTTGCCAGTAGGTATTGTAATCGAATGGGATCGAATCTCCTAGGGAATTGAAATTATAAGAATCGATGATAAGTCAGAAATTAATACAATGGATTAGCTTATTTATCAATTTTTCTTTTACCTATAATTATATTTGATTTAAGTTCTGAACCTTAAAAAACTCCTTCTTTTCATCCATTTGGTTACACCATTCAAGAGTCCTTGTGATACGACATTCGAGTGTCGCTTCCATTTTACTACACTTTTAAACTCGTTTTTTACCCCTATGCGACTACGGATCACCTTCACCCAACTCATATTCTCTGAAAGGTAGTCTTCAGGTACCATATCACACAACATGGATCTTAGTTTTGATACACACAAAACAACTGGACAAAAAACATTAGCTCTCGTAATACACCTTGCATCTACCACTCACATTCAATCTTTAGAGTTGAGTACCACAATAATGGGGTTTAAGAGATAAAAGTTGAAGATGATTGGTTATTAGAAAGAATATCACATAACACAACTAGATCTCATAAGAACAACGTTTTAGGAAGTTTGTTGTTCCTTTCGATTGGTTGAATCTTGCAAAACAACGACATGGAGAAGTGTTCAACTTTCGAAACTACTTCAAGATGTTTTTTTGGTGAAAAGGGGGCACAAGTTATACATGATGTCACAATATATGGGTACAACATTTGGGCCTTGCTCAACAGGCCAGATTGATGTGTTTCAGAATGAATTTTCTATTGAAGATTCAGTTAGATTTTATTGCTTTTATATAGCAATATGATTATCTGATTTGTTGGACAACTGCGAATATCAAATAAGATTTAAAAGTGATTTGAATTTGAATTTGAATTAAACCAAATCATATCTTTCTGTTGGAGATATTTATGGAACCAATCTTATCCAACAGAATATGCAAAGATTCAAGACGAACACTACAATAAATAACGCTTTTCATGACAAAGCTTTCAACTCGAACAATAGAAAATTGAGGTATAAAGTCAAGGTGCACTATTGTTTATTATTTAAAAAAATAAAAAACCATATATTCCCTAGGATTTTCAAAACACCGAGGTAAAAAATAACTCAGTACAAGCTTCGATTCTCAGCTAACGCAATTTATAATTTTATTTGTTTGTAATTGTAAACAAAGTGTTCCAACCCTTCAGTTTTCTATTACCATAGTTGTATGTACACCACATTATGTTTCAGTAACTTGGCATACTTGTAAATTTGTCTAATTGAATTGTAAATCAACATTCAACATTGTGAATTGAAGTTCATCGCTAGGGTTTAGAGATTGAGAGAAAGTGAGAGGGATTCTTATATTTAGGGGGAGACCTAAATAGAAAGTCATTAGGTAGTGTTAGGAAGAGACATTGAACAACATAGAGTTTGTTGTTGCTTGTAAGACTAAATGTACTAAACTACTAATTGTGAACTTCCTTTCTTGGGTTGGAAGCTAACCTTCCAGACATATGTGTTGTTGCATCGAACCACGTTACCAATTATTGTATTCTTTAATTCTTTTCGACTTCATCATCTTGTACAAGTTAAATTGTGTTAATTATCTGGATTTTGGTATAAGAAGTCGAATTAGTTGTCTAGGACATCGCGTTTGATATTTGTCTCCTGAGGAACAAAATTTCAAAGTTTTTCACAAGGTTGAAAACAAGGAGATAAGTGTTTTTGATTGAGATAACACACATTGGTTTCTCTTCAAGAGTTGTGAAAATATGGCTTTCTTGGTGTATCTCAAGAGAATTATTATTTTCATCATCCAATAATCATCTCCTCTTTTTTTTATAAAATTGACAAACATGATTTATATAGGTGCTAGAGATTATGCACAAAAAGGTGAAAAAGAGAACAAATGGTTCGAGTCAAATTATGCAGTTATCATTTGAATTAACAAAAATAATGACTTGAATCAAGGTAATAAAATGTGGAAAATATCAATTTGACTTGAATCATGATTATGTACCCATGATTGGAATGAAATAAAAGAATGTTTCAAATCATTGTTAGTTTTTCAAATAAAAGAATGTTTCAAATCATTGTTAGTTTTTCAAAAAGCGTATGTTCATGATTCGAGTCAAGAAGAAATATGATTCGAGTCAAGGAGTTATGTGATTTGAGTCACATATCTTTGATTTGAATCAACTATTCAGTGGAAAACCCAAATTTCAAATTAATGTTTGATTTGAATTGTCCATATGCTTGATTCAAATTAAGCTTCAAAAAGCCTAGTTTTAAGTTTTCTAACTTATGATTCAAGACACACACAAGATGTTGACTTTGACCAACTTGCTCAAGTCCTTTTTGCATTGGCCAAGTCCTTTTTGCATAGGGAGTGTTGCCTAAATTTTAAGTCCAAAAGTCTCAGATCAAACCAACAGTCCACACAAAATGTTTTTTTAGGGTTTTTTATTCTTATTATGTACATTAATGGTCCAAGACCACACAAGCAAGCAAAATATTCACAAACAAGATATATCACACAATATGGTCCAAGTGGACAAAGTGAAAATGACATTAACATAAACAATTAGAATGGTATGAATAAATGACAAATGAATAAGACTTAAAATTAAATTGCATTAAGGTAAATGACTTGAAATTAAATGTTAGTTGTTAATGAGTTAGAAGTTAGTATTGCTTTTCCTTTTTATTTTTAAGTCATTCTTTGGAGAACACTCAACCCACTTATCACAAGCATGGATCCTTGAACCAAGACATCTTCCAAAGGAAGGAAAAAAGGCCAAGTTTCCATACAATACCATGAACGGGGAGAAACTTACAATCTCACTAACTAGAATGCTATGCTTTTTGTGTCAAAAATTTAGTGCTATGTTAAGCAATCCTAATTGGACTTATGTAGAAGTCACAACTATTTGAGACCGGACAATAGAATTTTGGTGTTAATGCATGTTAGAGACATAGTATAATGAACTATGCTCATGAAACATACTACACACAAAAAGAATATGCAAAAGTGATGGCCTAATCTCATCCATACTTATGTTGATTTTGCAATCAACTAGCCTTAGGATATTGAGATATCATAGGTCAAATGAAATGGATGCATAAAGAAGGGGAATTAGATGAAGAGGGAGGGGAATGGATCAAAACTCAAATTGGACAAATGAGGACTTTTACCAAATTAAGATCATTCATTCATTTTGGGAGATGGAATGTACATTCCATCAATCCCCTAAATTCAATGATCTTAACCTAGCAAAGTCAAATCAACCTTAACCAATGCCCAACAACACAAGTCAAACTCACAAAGACCATTAAAATGGCTCAACACAATTATTTGGCATTTATTCAATTTAAAATACTAAAAATAATGCATTAAATTAAATATGGTTTGTCAAATTCCTAAAACCTCATCAAAACACCAAATAAATGGCCATGAGATTTATCATAGGTCAAAGGACCTTGGAGAAAAAATTTCAGAATTTTTGGAAACTTAAAAGTATTTTTAAACAATTAAAAATATTCACAAAATCAATTAAATCATGAAAAATATTAATAATGATCCAAAAAATAATTTTAATTCGAAATATGAAAGAGGGTTTTATTTTTAAAAAAAATTGGTGAAACTCTCATATTTTTTGGATCAATATTAAAATTAATATGAATTAATGAAAATAAAACAAATTAATTGAAATTCAAATAATCAAAAAAAAATGTGGACCACTTGATCTCCCTCATTAATTGAGGTGGCAGATCAAGTGGTCTAAAGCGCGCGTTCCACCAAACACACAAGTCATCGCGCCACACCAATGGTATTCAAAAGCAATGCTCAAGATTAAAACGATTTGAACTGATCATGTGGCTCAGAACCTGTCCAGCACACCACCGACGCTGAAACTCCAGTCACCTTCTCAGGCGAGGCTCACCGAACTGGTTCAGTCATCACCATCACGTATATTAACTATCTCGAAACCTTATAACTAGTCTTTCTTTCTTCGGTCTCCCATTCTTCGTTAGAGATCTTGATGTATTTTCTTTCATAAATACTTTATTTGGTTGTTTCTTGTTGAATGATCATAGTTGATTAAAGAAATCACTACGTTTGTTGGCGGTTTTAGGTTTGTTGAATGATACGATATTAAATTTTGTAATAATGTTTTATTTTTGAACACGTTTAAAAATTATACAAAGTAAAATAATATTCAAACACATTTAAATATTTAATTTTTTAAAATAATATTCAAACACATTAAAAAATTTAAATTTTTAAAATAATATTCAAATACATTTAAACATTTAGATTGTTATTAAAAAACTAAAAAATTAAATATTATTTTTGTCATATAGCGATGGTTCTTGAGACATTTTAAAATGAAATATACAAATAAAAATTCATACAAAATAAAATTACAGACTATTTTAAATATTGAAAACGTTCAATTAAATATTATTTGTTTTAAATAATTTTTAAATATATTTAAATATTTAATTATATTAGTAATATTCGAACACATCCAAATATGTTAATATTATTTTAAAAAATGTATTTAAATAAGTTTTTATTTTATTTTAAAAAATCAAATGTTAAAATATTTTTAAATATTATTTAAATAAACTAGATAATTAAATGAATTTTTACTTTAATATGTCTTCTCAAAATATATCAAGAATCATAAAATATGAAGAAGAAAAAAGTAAACTAATATGGTAATAAATATATAACATTGAAATTTAATAAACATATATATCATAAGTAAATTTGACTTTTTTTTTTATATTTGACTGTTAAATCATATATATACTAAATATATTAATTATCAAATATACCAACAAAAAAAATTATTTATAATATTAATAGGAGGGTGTATTCAATACTACTACTTAATTAAATATTTGTTATATTTGTTAAAAGAAAATTTGTGATAATTCGAATTCAAAGCCAATAAAAACTTTACTATAGTAGTTTGGTATATTTTGTTTTAAAATTAAGTTTAAAATTTTAGATAACTAATATGTTTAAAATATCATAGAAGTATGTATGATATGTATGTTAATATATTAATTTTCGTAATATAGAGGTGAAATCGGCAAGTTTAAGTTTGAAAACGCAAAACGAAGTAATTTAGAAAACAAGTGTGACAACCTTACATGTGACCAAAACTCAAAGTTGCAACATATTCGTAAATCGGAAATCTTTATTACAAGTCTAAGAAGAAAAAATCAAGAATTACGGTTTTGTTTTTTTTTAACTCAATACTCAGGTTAAGAACGACTATCACGAAGGGGTAATGGTGACGAGAATATAAATTGATATGGTATGGAGGATAGTATCAAGAAAATCATATAAATCTTTGGAGTAAAAAATAGTGGGATCTAAAATTTGAGTTTAAAAAAAATATGCATTGTCAAAGTAAGGAAATATTACAAAGATATCCGATCAAATTTCATTATTAGTGTAAAAATATTTTAGAATGTATATTTTTTTTCTCAAAAACCATTTCAAATGGGAGCAAGTAAATAGTATATTCAATGGAGGACTCCTTATGAATAAGGCCTAAACTTATTCATAAATTATTCAATGGAGGACTCCTTATGAATAAGACCTTACGTAGCTGATTTTGTTACATTATGAACAAGACCTAAACTTATTCATAAATTATTTTCAACTTATTCTTCAAAAATATGACTTGAATTGATATAAAAGTATTTTTATCAACATCACGTTTCATCTTTGACTATGGGAAAAGTTTATAATATAAGCCATTATATATTTCCTATTAAATTATATATTTACGATTAAAGGTGTTACCTCAACTCTAAAATAATTTAGTATTTATAACTTGTCTAATTTATATTCATCCAGTACAGCATTATCACATTTTATCTTTTATCCCTAATACTACATTCTATTCGACATCGTCAAGCATTATCACATTTTATCTTTTATCCCTAATACTACATTCTATACGACATCGTCAATCTTATAATTATACCATAAACACTTTTCTTTTAGCTTGTTTTAATTTTATATCACAAGGCACCATCTGCATTTAAGAAAATCGGCTAAAAAATTACCAAAATAACACATTGGTTCACGGAATCCTCCCTAGAAAACAACCACTCGAAAATTTAGATAGACCTAACATATTACACAAATAGAAGGGGTTCATATACAACTCTTCCATAGTAATGTCCCCACAAAAAGGCACGTTTAATATTTCTTCACCTTTTTCTTTTTGCAGGAGCCTTTGCCGTTTGAGCAACTTTCTGCCCAGATGCTGAAGCACCTTTACCTCTACCACCAGATGCCTTCTTGGAAGAACTTCCCGTTCCCTTTAATTCTAATTGTACTTGCATGCCTAGATACACAAATAGATCAATTACCAGTTGCATTCTTCTATTAAAAATAAATCACTAAAGAAAACCATAGATATCCTACCCTTTGAACTCAAACTTTGAAGTTCTGACTTCAGCTTCTCGCCAGTTACAGCACCTTCAAATACAGTGTGCATCATAAAATAATGTATAAGCAATCAATTAATGAAAAGAGTAAAATAAAATTATTATGGAGGCCGATGATTGTCGATCTGTTGTTATATATATGCAGCCTAAAAAAACACAACTTACCTGACTCATCTGCGTCAGAGTTGTTCTCTTCTTCACTCTCATCCAAGGCATTGTTATCATCACCTTGTTCCACTCCTTCATCAACCGGTTCTAATATAGCAGCAATTCGCTTTTTAGGAGCCTTTTTAATTCCAGGAAGAGTAATTAAATCCGCAGCTCGAACCATCCGAGTTTTGCTTTGCTCTTTGTATGCTTTTGTCAAAGCTGACTTGACGGCAGGCAGTATGCCATCTAGTGGATTAGGATGACCCTGAAGAGTAGAATATCAAAAAATTAACCTGAGGTTGATATCAGTTTGTGGTAAAGAGGCAGATTAAATATAGTTTCGGGACCTTGAATTTTGATAGCTCTACTATAGTATCAAAATCTTCCTGACTGATTGAGTATGTATTCATAAACTCCACAACTTGCTCAACAGCTTCAGCCTGATAATTTCCAAAAAGTCATGCATTAATCAACTAAAATTTCACATTTCAGCTTAAAATTTCATGTGTTTGAAAATAATGTCATAATGTACTTCCAACCTTAGGAAGGACTCGGAGAGGTTCTGTCAACTTTTTAAGAAGAAGAGTAAGGTATTCCAAGCGGATAGTGTCCCTGCATTGCAATATAGAGAAATCATAATGATTCTATTGGTCGGTGTTGTAACAAAAAATATTTGTTCCTAAAAGTCTACCTGACATATAGCTTCCAAAACCCTAATATACAAGCATGTATATACCACAACCACCCAGGTAGTAGTTGCTTGAAGCACGGACACCGACACTGACACCGAACATGAAACCGACACTAACATGTTGACACCGGTAATAATTTGAAAAATGAATAAATTTAACATACTCACAAGTGTCAATGTCAATGTCCGACACCGACAGACACTAACACGCCTTTTTTCAGATGTGCCGGTGCTACTGAGGTTGCTACCATTGACTTGTACATTCAACACAACTCAAAATCAATGACATATTGACAGTTGACCAAATTCATAGGGTTCCAACTGCACTTAGTTTCCATCCAAAACCATAACAAAATTATCAAGAAGGCTTAGAACTTATTTGCAAATATTGACAGGACTCAGCAAGTGACCAAGTGAAATCAAACTCTCAAAACCAGAAGCATGAGAAAAGGTGAGGTAAAATATTGCATTTATATTTACCTTCCCGAACTAGATTCGCGAGATGCTAGAATGTGAACATGTATGTCATCCATAAGTCTCATGTTTTTACCCCTTGTCGAATTCTTCCCCAGCCAACCACCAAATCGGTTAAAATTTCGTTCTCCCTGTTCAAGTATTTCCCTTGACCCATGTAACAATGAAGCACTGAAACAATGATAAAGAGAAAAGATGAACCGGATGGAGAAAATTTTAATAAAGAAATTGTTATTTTACAGAGCAGTGACAAAGCTACATACGGAAGTATACATGATGCCAGAGAACTAGTTTGAGAGAGCTGCCACTGTCGATATCTGCGAATCTGTACGTTCACTATATCACCATCAGCAATAGACTCGGCAGCACGGGCAATCAGTGCCATGCGTTTTATGCCATTGTCATCCTTACCAGCCGAGCTTGGTCTATAATTGATATAGTTTTCCTGCCATATAGTGTCAAAAAGAAAAACATATGAGTATTTGAAATATTCACCAAGTTCGTAACATTAAGGCAAACAGGGCTATCCAGCAAAAAAAAAGTAAATTGCTAAGGAATATGAAATCAGCAAAACATATTTTTAACTAGCAAATTATTCCGCGTAAATGAAAATTTCTCACCACTTCCAACCCTGAGATGTGATTGCATTAGCAAACACACAGGCCCATAAAAGTTATAACTTTAACCTTGAAGAAATTCATGAATAAGAAAGATTATGCAAGGACCAGTTTATAATATGGCAACCAATCCTAATATATAATATTTGGCATGTAAAATAGTATTACTTTCAGGTTAATATTTAACCAAATTTAAGTTCTATCAACCATTGTGTGATTTTTATTAACAAGATATGTGGCTAATGCAGACATGTATGGCTAAATTGATTATAAGATAGAAGCCAAAACATTTAGACTATCAAAGATGAATTGAGATTACTGCAAGAGATGGTATAGAACACTGGACTGCTACTAAGTATAAATTTCAATCCATAATAGGGGGGAAAAGATGACCCCCAAATAAAACGAGGCGTAAAAATTGGAAATGATTAAAGAACCTGGATAAGTAGAGGAACAAGATCAGGGTCACTCATGCTAAGATTTATCCTCTCGTCCATTTTCATCTTTCCAGCATTGAAACCAAAAAGCCTACAAGACAAGAAAAGAATCATAAATTTTAATTCAGTTCAGTCACAACCTTCTGGCCGGTTAAACATGGTTTAAGACTTTAAGTGCGGCACTTAGATGATATATGTCATACTTATCAACAGCTGTGAATGGTGAAATGTCTTCATCTTTTGCATTGGTAAGTAAGCGCTGCCTGATATCATCATAGTTGATAACTGACATGGAGAGGCCCATATATTGTAACTGGTTTAGTGCCATTCGCATATCTCCATTAACTCTTTCTGCTAATTCCTCAAGAGCAATCTAAAACAAACACGGTGAATGATTCAAAAAAGTACTTTATTTATGAACTTACAAAATATTGTGAGAGACGGACGGATATCAGTGATTAAATGTGTACCCCCATAGCCCACAAAATCAAGTAGAGTAAAACTCTCCAAGATATAAGATAGAACTATGTTGGCAAAAATCACCTCATTAACTTGAAGCCTTTCAGCCTTTGCAACCTCCATAAACTTCTTTGCCATCTGGCATAAATAAAAATTTAAGTTATAAGCTACCACACCTCAGCATGTTTGTTTTAACATGTTAAGCATAATTCAGACTTCAGAAACCAAAGCTGTAGATAATTTACATTCTAGAGTAAGTAGGTTTGATAAAAAAAAATTAGACAACTAGACCCTCATATATGATAGGCCATACGTTATTGAGTAGCAACAAAAGTTACTTCCATGAGGATGTAACAAAAACAAGTTACTCAGAAATACACCTCATCTTTCATTAGGGAGCAGAGTGAAAACAGTGGGATACGCGAATAGGTTACTTTCTCTATATAAGATTTACTAATTTTATCTAGAATCACTCAAGGGTAACAGACAGCCAAACTAAGTCATCATAGATAAAAAAAATCCGGATCATGGCAAACTAATTCAAGGTCAAGATCATACACAACACCAAAATATTAGAGATTCAAGAAAGTAATGCATTAAACTTTACCAAAGTGGAACACCAATATCATAAGACAGAGAGATACATGGAAGTAATTAAATGTCCAAGTGTATGACATTCAAGAACTGAGCAAATTCAATTAATAGAAATAAACCACAAGTAAAAATGTTCTTGTTCCATAGTCAAGTAACATAAAGTGGTCATGAAAGAGAGGATAATTATCAAAAGGACATGTTAGAAATCAAATACTAGCTTTGATGAGAAACTGTATTATGATTTCTGGCAATAAACAACACTCATTTGTTCAAGTAACTGGCAATTTCCACTTTATTATGTATAACATAAAATAACCATAAAATTTGGCAGGGGAGCACCCCTAATGTCTGTACAAGCAAGGGATCCCTGTTGTTTTTACATGTTTAATGAATCCATGTGATTCGGATGGAAAGAGAGAAACAAAAGGATCTAATATAAATGAATGATGGTTTTAAATTTACATAAAATAAAAGAGAAACAATGACATTTAGCAAGAAAGAAATGCAAGAAAGACCTGTTGCTTTGTAGGCTTCCGGTAACTAAGAAGCAAACAGTAGTTCACTAGGCTTTTTAATTTCTGGCTATAACGGTCATTGCAAATGCAGATAATGGGAATTTTTGATATCTTGATGCTAGCAATAAGATCAGCAACACCACCCCTATCACCAGCTGACATCCCATCAACCTCATCCATAATGAGCACAGTTTTGGACTGCTTTGGCCTGGAATTTACACTTAAAGAAACATAACAATGTGTATGTTATGGACTCACTAACTACTTATTATGATAATGAATGACCAACCTATTCATATTAGTGCCAAGGGCCTCATTCGTCACAAGTTCCTTGATAGAATTTGAATTGCTTCCGCTAATTCCTTTTTCAATTTTGCTATCAGCTTTTCCACGGCTATCACTAGCATTTACCTTCAATACAAACATGGACGTGAGAGGAAAATACGGTGGCAAAAAACCTTTGCCATGCATGCATTTAATAAGAAATGTCACCACCTCTATGGCCAGGAAACCCAGCTCCTGACACACCAGCTTTGCTGATGTTGTTTTGCCTATACCGGGGGTTCCACTTAATAAGACAGCCTTTTTGGAAGTAGAGTCATTCTGCTTTTTTCCTTGTTTTTTATTACCACCTGTGTTGGAAAATTGCTCATGCCAACCTTTTAACCAATTTCGAAGCTGTAAAACCTGTAAACCATTACATTTAAGATAAGGGTAAATGATGATCCATATCCAAGTATACATATGAAAAAATAAACCACCAAAATATGGTAATGAGGACAAGTTATTATACAAGTGATTGATTTCCTATGATATCCTTTGGATTTGTCGGTCGATGTTTCTCTGTCCACATCACATTAGACTGAACAGTAGCAGCTTTCTTAGACTTGGCTTGGTTGGAAGGTGAGCATGAAGACAGAGAGGCTGCATTTGTGATAAAGAAATGCAACTCAGAATATAAATAAATGAACACCTTTGGTAGCAACAACTTTACTCAAGGAGCTGCTGCTAACTCAACAATACTAACAAGGGTAATCAAAGGACAAAACAAGTAATGTAAAACTACAAAATACTCTATAGGGTTTACCCTTTGTTTCTGCTTTCAGATGAATTTTTGAAGGGGATGGCACTGCAACAGCCTTTGTTTCTGCTCTCAGAGGAACTTTTGATGGGGATGGCACTGCAACAGCCTTATTCAGAGACTTCTTGCTTTCATCTTGCTTAGGAGCTTTTGCAGGTTTAGATGCCCGGATCATATCGAACAATCCATCCTCTGTGAGGAATGAAGTTCTTATGAAGAGAAACATATGTGTCAGCAAAATATGAAAACATTTTTAACCTACCTTGAAATATTTAAGAGTATAAATATAAGAATACCAACCCTAGCTCTTTAGCTTTTTCAGACTTCCTTCCCCCAATATCTTCGTCACATAACAAATAATTCTGCAAACAAAAGATGGTTATTGCATAGTGATTAAGTAAATTTAATTGCAATTGAATAAATAAAAAGCATTATATAACTGTTTTCTTGCTGACTGATCCGGTGACACGGCCACCGTGGCGTTTAATCAAATCTTCTGCTTCTTCTCGTTCCAAACTATAAATATACAAAAGAAAATACATGTAAAGACTGAAGAGAGTGAAAATGGCATGAAATAAGTGATGACATAAATACTGTACATGGAAAGAGAACATAAACATCAACAAAATAATAACTAGAAAAGGCGGGAGTAAGAGATGAGGCAGCAATAATATGTAAATTATGTACTGCTCTGTGCAAGTCTAGATTTATGTGAATACCTGTCTAGTGTTCCACTTATTACAAAAGTTAAACCAGCTAAACAGTTAGGAGCACCTTCAGGGACTTCCTGACAAATGAAAGAAATTTCAGTGCATTGACAGAAAATAGTTCCAATTGATAGATCCACAGATAACTAAGAAGTATTAACCTTTTCTCCCTTGTGTGGTGGATCTTTTCTTTCACCAAAATTCATGAATCCACCCCTGCCACCTCCTCGGCCCCTCCCACCAGATGCTGGTGTTGAGGCTCCTCTTCCACCACGACCCCTTCCACCAGATTTAGCAGCATTTTTCTCATCATCTTCATCACTTTCTTCCAAATCTGCAGATTTCTTGGTGGTTCCCCTGCCACCCCCTCGGCCTCTCCCACCAGTTGTTTGTGTTGATGCTCCTCTTCCACCACGACCCCTACCACCAGATTTGATAGGAGACACAACATCTTTCTCATCGTCTTCGCCACTTCCATCCAAATCTACAGGTTTCTGCGGGATCCCCCTACCTGAACCACTCTTCAATTTCTTAGTAGGTGTTGAACCAACTAACTTCTTTTTATCAGGGGCCAGAACAGAGTCATCTTCATTAATGTCATTCATAGTCTTTCTTTTAGCCGGGAGCGCCTGTGTTTCTTCAATCTCATCTTTTGGCTTTGGTTTAGACGTGTCAAAAAATTTGCTAGTTTTCCTTCTGCCCGAACTTGTTTGACCTTCATGTACCTACAAAAGGACATATTTCCCTCTTTATAATCACAAGTTTTCATATGTTAATATACAAACAAGTCCAAAACTCTATGTCTGAATAATTAGTTCCTTGAATTATGAATCTCCTAATGAAACCCATCCCGCATGGGTTTCATTCAACGAGAACCACTATCGATATGCTATAATAAGAAAAAAAATACATCAAACCATTACTTGCACATGCAAACAAACATGTACAGTAGAAAATGAGCAATGAAAAACATGTCAACAAAAAATGATCTAGCATTCTTCAAATTTCACAAGTTTTCCATTCATGCATCTTACTATAGAATCTACCAATTCCGAAACGAAATCAGTGTTTTAACTTCATATACATGTTGCATTACATTTAGGGTTTAAAAAAACTCATCAATATGAATTACTAAAAACAAGTATATCGAAAGAAAAAAAAGGTGAAAAGCGTAACAGGACTAACCGTTTTCTCCGGGTCGGGTTTAACCGGAGAAGGTTTCGGTGGATTGGAGGGTTTGGGGTTACCGGCGCCATTGTTGGTTTTTTCATGTGATTTCATGAACCACTTCCTTATATCACTCTGTCATTCGAAGATTTAAAGATAAATATAAAGAAAAAGAGGAAATTAGATAAGGAAATTGAAAGAGGATAATCGATTGATGTTGAAAAGTGAAGAGAAAGAGAAAGAGCGAAGAAGAATGAAGAACCCTAACATACCATTTGTGCGTAGAGGCGGGAGAACAGAAAGAAACTTTGTTCGAGCTGAGAGTACAAACCTGAATCTTGCTCTCTAATATTACTATCCTTTTTTGGGGGTCAAAAAGTATATTACTACTATTATATTTTTGACAAATGTTTTTTCTATTGAACAAATGCTTTCTAATATTATTATTCTTGTTTGAATATTTTTTTCTTCCATGCAAAATGGAAAACTAATTTTTTTTGGTTACAAAACTTCTAGGTTTAGTTTTTACTCATTTTTTATAGTTTTATAAAAAAAAATTGTTTTAATGACGTGTATTTTTTTAATAATTTATTATAATTTAATTGACTTAATAACATGTTCTAATTTATATAAAGCATTTTAATGGTTAAGAGTAGCACTAAAACACTATTGCTTCTATTTTTGTGGTTGATACACATTCAACGATCTTCCGGAATTCACGTTGGATTACCTTGTGACATTTTAGTCATTTATTTTATATGTGACTCAAAGTCATGCTTAAGTTTTATTCTCATAAACATTTGCATAGTTTCACATCTCTGAAATATTGTCTAGAGGGTTAACCTTGTAGGTGAGAGAAAAAATGATGAAATCTAAGTAAGAGAAACTTATAGAAGCAAAGGGATTCTTATGATTGAAAACTAAGAATTAGATGACCTTTTGAGATATCTCAGGCGATTTGAAAATACTTCTAAATATTTTGAGATTGTGTGATTCAAATATTAAGAATGAGAGGGATTGGGAAATACTTAGTTAGAAAGTAGATTTTATTTTTAGGAACTTAGAAGGATACTTTTGCATGGACCATGTATAATCTCATGTAACAAGTCTTGAAGTATAATAAATTAGAGAGTTGTTCACTTTCCTATAGTAAATTGGCTTTATGGAACTAAATAAACAAATTATTTGTGCATTCATCTTTTATCATTTTTCTTGCTTGTGTGAATTTGTTAACACACTTTTATGTGTACATTAATTTTGTTTGAGGTCGTTTATTTTAGTTATTATTTGTCCAACACATCAAAAGGTCTTTGTGTCGTTGAACTTTTCAGTTTCATAACAAGTGTCGTCCATCATGGGACAAAGGGTTAAGTTTACAGGTGAGCATCATGTGTTCTAAATGAGATATTGAGATTTTTTTAAAATAATGATTTTTGGATGTGAAAAATGAAGATGAAGACAATATTAACTTAACTAAAGTGTGTAGATTGAAGGGTGAGACAATGATGCATACACGCCTAACATAAGTAAGGAAGACCAAGATGGTGGATAAGTTTATAAGTGTCATTATCTTATACCTCATAGATAAATTTTTAAGGGAACTCGTCAAGGAAATGACTACGACTTCAATGTGAGCAAAACTTGATTCATTGTATATGGCCCAGTATTTGACTCGTATATTATGTTTGAAGTAATAATTTTACTCATTCTGAATGGTAGATAACAAATCTATAGTGAAACAATCGACATAATTTTATAAGATAATTGATGAAGGGAATATTGATGTTGAAAATGATGAGAACAATGAAGGAAAATTGTGATCCAAAACGCAGCAGAAATTAAAAGTTTTCCTTTAGTGATCCTTACGAATGGGCATGATCAGTGAAAGAAATCGTTACCTCTTGTGGCGATTGAAACCTTTGATGCAGATCTAAGGAGTGACCACGAGTGTTGAATGGTGACAACGCCTCTACTCAGTCCACACGAACGGATTCTTTCAGTTTCAGTGCTAGCTGCTACGAATGAAAGTTTTGAGTGTGTGTGTGTTTGTGTGTGTGTGTGTATGCGCATGTGTGTGTGTGTGTGTGTGTGTGTGTGTGTGTGTGTGTGAGAGAGAGAGAGAGAGAGAGAAATGAAATTTCATCAAAAATCAAATGCTTCTACACAAGGGTTCTATTTATAAAACCACTTATGTGGGCTACAAGCTAAAAAGACCACTAAAGTGTATATTACCTATATTTTATGGTATACCAAAAATTACTTAAGTGTGTGGTATCTTACCATATTTTGTATTCTACTTAAGTGCACCGTACCTTACGATGTTCTACAATTCACTTAAGTGCACTGTATTGTAATACCCCAATTTTGACCCCTAAGATCCCTCATGACATCTCATAGTTTTGCATTGGCATTGGGATCATACCTTTGTATTCTCCTCACCTATCATTCATTGGATTTTCATTGGGAGGGATCACCAAGCATGTTTGATTGTATCATATTTTATTTTCCTCTATTTACTAACCAAAATACAAAAATATGTATAGTATAACTTTGTTTCTTCTGTAGGTAGTGTGTGTGTGTGTGTCCATTTGTGCCTCACCAAGCCCATAACTAGGGTTTGAGACCCTCAATACAAGATATCAAGCAATCAAAGATCCACATTGGTTCTAAACATCATATATGGATCCTCGTGTTCTTTATTTGTCACTTTGATCAAGAGTTCATCAAGAGTTTGAAGCTTGTTTATCAATGAAGCCCTAATTCATCTGGGTATCTTGTGTGACTTCCTCAGCAAGTTTATTCAATAATTTGTCAAAGATATAAAGATATACTTAATTTAATATCATCATAAGCATATATGATCCTCCATGAGCCCCTAAGAGCAAAGTAACTTCAAGTGTGCAAGTTGATTCAAGGAAGTTGACCAGAAAAGTCAACTAGTCAAATCTAGGGTTCCCTATACCCAATCTCCTACAATATTTGTCATATGAAAATTATTCTAAGATAAAAGTTACTCTTTATGTCATTCCAAACATCTTTCATGTTGTCCTCAAGGGCTAATTTTGCTTGTAAAGTCATTATTTATGGTGAAAGATTATAGGTCATTTTGTTTGTACCCTAGATAGGAGGTCAAATTCCAAGAGTCATAACTTCCACATTTTTTATGATATGAAGATGAACCAAGTTTCTTGATTAATTTAAAGATGTCTTCTTCAACTTTTCTTCTTTGAGAAAGATCATATTCTACTTAAAAGGTAATGTACCATGAGGAAATATTATAGGTCCATTTTGGTCCTCATCATTGAACAAGCAAATTTCCTCAACTTCTAAAATCCATAATTCCATCATCCAAACTCTAAATGGTGTCAAATGTATGATCAAATTTAACATAATTGAAAGGAATACAACTTTGTAGACGGAACAAAAGTCATTTGAAGCTCATATCAAATGTTATTCAAGGTGGAAAGAGTGGTCATTTGACTTATAACATAGAAAATTTTCAAGTATGTTTAATTCTTCAAACTTCAAGGTTAGAATTATCCATGTTCCAAGCTTCAAATGGAAAAAGTCCCAACATTAAAGTTGTTACTCATAATGTTAGGTTTCTAAAGAGCCCAAGATCACTTCATTTGGATGAGAATTTGAGGACTTGCACATAGGTTCTTTTCATGGCTTAATTTAGCAACTTTTGAACTCCAATTGATGTATAACTTTGCATGGCTTCATGTGATGACCTCTTTAGCATTTTGGCACGAATTTGAGTAGACCGCAATCATCATTTGGTCCTGAGCATATGCCCATGCACCCATGCACATTGAAATTGCTATTTTTGGTTCAAACTTTGAATGGTGTGGAAATCAAATCATGAACCTATAAATACATTGTCATTGTCTCAGATTGAAAAAGAACCCTTGCCCAAGCTTTGCCAATCAATCCCATAACCTCACTCTACATAATTCATTGAGGATCTCTTTAAAATATAGCTCTTGTTAAATTTCTGTTTTTGAACAAGAACTCCGAGGATTCATTGCCATTTTCATTCCATTGAGCTTTTGCAAGTGAGAGGAAGAGAAACCAAGTGGAATTGCATCAAGAATCGAGCTCCAAAGCATCTGATAGAAGGTGATTTTTCTCAAACTTCTCTTCTTTGATTCTCTCTCATTTCTCAAGATCATGGCTTAATCTGTTCATGGTTGAAGTCCTACCAATATAGGAAATGTTCCTGAGTTGTTTTGAGGTTGAATCGAAACAACTCAGTTTTGACACCTCGAATTTCAACTCCACTTTTCTGATTATAGATTGAGAGTTGGAAGAATTGGAGGTCATATTCATGTTACTTTCATTTTCCCCTTAATTTGGTATATGGTTCATCCATTTTTGGAACCTTTTTGGTCTGACCAGTCCGGCGAAGCTTGCCGGAGAAGATGACCGAAGCTAGGGCTCTGGTGGTGTGTTTGCTCATCCCACACCCTCAGATCTTCTTGACACGTTTTAATATGGTCATTTCCTTTTGATTATCAAGTGTGTGCATGCATTGACTGAAGCATTGGTGGAACGCGCGCGCTTGGTCATCAGATATGCCACCTCAATTAATGAGGGAAATCTGATGACCCGTGTTTTTTCTACTTTACTTAATTTTCCAAATTAATTTTTAATTAGTATTTTCTTCCAAAATTCATTATAATTTCATTTTTAATCCAAAAATTATGGGACCAACACCAAAAATTCACAAATAATTTTCTCTTCCCAGTCTTGATTTAAAATTAATTTTTGGATTGAGTTTGATATTTTTAGTGAATTTTGTGATTTATAACTTGTTTTAATTGATTTTTAAATACTTCTGACTTTTCAAAAATGCCAAAAAAATCAGTCAATGGTCCTTTTACCTTGTTTGACCTACGATAAATCCCTTGACTTTGTGTTGACTCAATTTCCATTTGGCCTTGGTTTTGGTTGAATTAGACATTGACTTGGTCAATACCATTAGATTTAGGGGGTTAATGAAGTTTGAACTTCATCCCTCAAAATGAATGAATGGTATTAATCAAGTGAGTTTCATCCCTTGACCAATTTATGATCTCTTTCATTTTCATCTCTCCATCTTCATCTCACTTCTTCCCTTACCCTCTCATGGCCAATGACTTCTCATGAATCATGTGCTAGTTGATTCATCAATGACCTTGTGTTGGATGACTCAACATGAGCTTGATTGAGATGGGCTAATCCCCTCTTATTTTTGTGTGTGGTATGCTTTAGGAGCTTGGTATTAGTACCTTGTCTCTAGCATGCATTAACACCAATATTATTATTAACCGACCTCAAATAGTTGTGACTTCTACATAAGTCCAATTACGATTGCTTAACATAACACTAATTTGTCCTGAAGGCAATAGCATTTTTGTAAGTGAGATTGTAAGTCTCTCATTCCTCATGGTATTCTGTGAAGATTTTGATCATGTTCCATTTGTGAAAGCTAGTGGCATACTTGTTGATTTTATCCAAGTTGGAGCCCTTCTCATGAATTATGTATAGGTTCATATCTTCATGCTTGTGAGTGGATGGTTTAGTATTCTCCAAAAAATGACTAAAACATATTTTCTTCTTCCACTAAAATTCACTAACATATCTTTATATTGACTTTATTTTAGTGTCATTTACTTTAATGTAATTTAAGTTCTTACACTTTATCATTCATTGTTATTTGCATTCATGCAATTTGTTTATGTTTCGGTCATTTTCATTTTGCTCACTTGAGCCACATTTTATGCTTGTATTATATTTGTGCTTGTGATTTTGTTTTGTTTGTGATCTTAGGACCTTAAAACACTTAATAAAAATAAAAACCCTAAAAAACACATTGGTGGACTGTTAGACCTCTATCTTGTGACTTGATTTAAACATATGGACTTAGAGTATGCAACATCCATGAGCTATGGAAGAAATTGGTCAATGCCATTAATTTGAGACCATTTCTTGGTCAATGCCATTCATCTGATACGAGCTTGAGAAACCCTCTTTGGTTTATTTAATACACTATTTCTCTTTGTCAGAGTTGTTATTTTGATCTTATTGATATTATTTGATGTTTTCTCTTTGAGTATGTTTCAAGGGACTTTTCATCTGATACATCTAAAGGACATTGAAGATTGCTTGATTTGGAATGCTTGCTTGGATATTTGGTTATTTTTATTTGATACCATTGGTCTTCTTATTAATTGCTTAGATGATTATGACTTTATTGTTTACTTGATAATCCAAAGGAAATGGGTTTTTATCTGACATTATTGTCTTATGGATGCTTCCCATGGGTTAGATCTTTTCAACTTTTAACTTTTAACTCTTGTCTAGGATAGTCTTTTCATCTCCTTCTTCTTCTTCTTTAATTTCAAAATCTCCTCCTTATTTTCAAAACTTCTTTGCTTGTTGTTTTCAACTTAGACTTGTTTTAATGAGTATAAACTTTGGCTTCATGCCATTGATTTTCAAACTATTTTCTTAATCAAAATTTGAAAAAAATACTTAATCATATTTACTTTATTTTCAAAAAAATGACACAAAAAAAGAACTAACGACCTTATCTAATAATTTTGGCCACTTTGTGCCTTTTCGTTTAAAATTTTTCAAAAGAAAGCATTTAGATTTGAGTTATTTTTGGTTGAGTTATGATTCTCCCATTCCATGATATGTTGAGTGTAATACTTTCCATTTATTAGGGGTTAGTGGCATACTTGTTGATTTAATCTAAGTTGGAGTCTCCCCTCTTAAATTTTATAAATCCCTCATTATCGGTGGATGTTTTGTTGAGTATTCTCCCATTGATAACAAAAGATCTTTAAGCTTTTTGTTAAAATCAATCCACCCATCTTTGAAATTTTCACCAAGAACTATGAGGTTTTGATCCCTCATTTTATGTTGGTATGTAGGCATAAGACCAAGAGTCTTATCAAACACAAAAATGTAAATAATTAATTCTTTTCTCATCCCCTAATTCTATTTTTAAAACAAACATATTTTCAACCAAAACATTTACACACAAAAAGGGCTCCCTATGAGTACCTATGACACTTTGGATTTTAATACCTTCCCTTTGTGTAACCAACCCTTTACCTTGTTATCTTTGACATTTTATTAGTTTTGATTTGAAAACTTCTTATCTTTGGGTTTGTTCGTACTTTTTTCCCTTTTTCTCTAGAAACTATAAAAGTGTGGTGGTGACTCTGGTTTTATTGACGTTGAGTTAACCAATAGCTCAATGGTCATGAATTTACCGCTACATAAAAGAAGTGGTGACTCTGTTAGGGAGTAGTCCCAAGTGGGTTTAGCTTACTTTTTGTGTGTATTGTATTTTTTGATTATTGATGTTTGTTTGTTTGTATATATTGTATGTGTGATACTTTATGTCTGTTGTGCTTGGTGATCTCTGTGTGGTAAGATAAGTTCTATACCCGAACTTAAGTGCAATATAAGATAGAAGGGTGGTATAGTCATGTTATCTTTGATAGAGTTATTTCTGAAAGAGTTGACTTGAGATCCCTTACTCAGTGGAGACCCCTTTGGAGTTACTGATGTCACACTAGTAAGTCGCGGATATGCATTACTTTCTCTAACCTGGGAGTCTGAGAAGTTGAGGACCGTAGAACGTTTAATCCAACTTGGCTTATTTAGAACAGTTGTTACGCGATAGTACACTCATACGAGTTTCTCTTGAGAATACTATGGATCGATGAGTCAATCATCCAAACCTATAGTATCTGATAGATGGGATCACGACTCTAGGAACTTTTTAGAACATGCTCTACAGGTTTTTATCCTTAATACACTCCTTTGGGATGGTTCTTAACCCACCTCCATGCTCGTGACTCACAACAAACCCTTTGATTTTTGGTTGATTCGATCAGTCTCATCAATATCGATGGATCTTGGGTGTTGATAAGGTGAAAACCCATAATCCACTAAAATGGGTGATTGATTTTGACGATGACTTGATCCATCCTTTGACCTTTGTTTGTGTTTGCCTTATGTGTGATCCCTTACGTGTGATTGTTGCATTCATGGATACACACACATCATAGCATTCATCACAACAAATAAATTTCAAGGAACTAAGGTCTTGTTTGCAAATATTTCCAGACCATGGATTGTGGATGAAGGAACACTAAAAATTACAGTTTCAAATGTCCAAATTTGAAAGAGTTAAGGAAGTTATCATCATTGGTAGTTGATCCCGTGGATTTCAAAGGACATCGCGGGAAGCTTTTGTCTGTATTGTCTATTGAGGTTGTTAAAGGACTCTTGAGTGTATTGGTTCAGTTCTATGATCCTTTCTACCGGTGCTTCACATTTCCCGATTATCAGCTTATGCCTATGTTTGAGGAGTATGCTTATTTCTTGGGTATCCCCGTATCTGACAAGTTGCCTTTTAGTGGATTAGAGGAAACTCTAAAATCTCAAGTCATACTTGATACTCTTTATTTGAAAAAGTACGAGATTGATACAAATATGACGAAGAAATAAGGTATCCGAGATCTGACTTATGAGTTTCTGATTGGGAGAGCTACCACCTTTGCTTAAGCTGGTAGCATGTAGGCATGGCAACGGGGCGGGGCGGGGATTGTTTTTACCTCCCCCAAACCCAAACCCGAATCCCCAAACCATCCCCGTTCCCTGCCCCAAACCCAAACGGGGATGGAGAATCAAAATCCAAACCCGTCCCAAACGGGTCCGGGTTGGGTTCGGGTATCCCCTCCCTGCCACCATTCATTTAGTGAAATCAATTTTTTTAATAGAAATAATTATTTTTATAAAATAAAATTACATTTCAAATAATAAAATAAAACATTCTAAAAAAATTCCATACATACATTTCAAATACTTTAAATAATAAATTAAAATTAAAATATCAAAATATTGACCATATATTTAATATTCTAAATTATCAAAAATAAATAATAATGTACATAATGAAATAAATGGGGCGGGTTCGTGGACGAGTTCGGGGTGGGTACTAGTGTCCCCATTACCCGACCCGTCCCCATATTTTAAAATCGGGGAAAACCCAAACCCAATCAAAGCGGGTTTTCCCCGTCAACTTCGGGGTGGGTTCGGGTTGGTACCTGCGGGTACGGGTTATATTGCCATGCCTAGTAGCATGGACACTTTCGAGGCTATCTTTGTATTGCTTATCTATGGTATACCATTGTTCCCTAACATTGATAAATTTCTCGATGTTAATGTCATTAGAATATTCTTAATTGGGAATCATGTTCCAACTTTGTTGGGTGACTAATGGCTCCTAATTTCGACGCCCATTTTAAGAGTTAAAAAGTGGAATTTCATGTGAAGATGCTTTTGACTGAATCTAATATTGGAAGCTCTAGTCGAAAGTTCCTGGATGAGAGGACCAAGATATAGTATGGACTTAGAAATATTCTTTAAGTGTTTGAACATGTTTTTGACTAGAAATTCAAATTCAAATAAAGAAGGGAACTGTGTTCTTATCTGAAATTGCTGAAGGTACACATGGAGCATAGTGGATGGTTGCATCCATGCAAAGCGCCATTTATCTTATTGTGGTTGAAAGGCCATTATAAGCGGTTATTTCAATTAGTATAAATAGAGGGTCTTAGTGTTAGGATCATGTGTGTTCAAAAGTGTGTACAAAGTCTGTAAAATTTACCAAGTATATGTGGGCAGAGAAACAGTGAATTGAGAAATGTATGTTCGTTTTACACCATTGTCATTTAATTTAAAGTAATTCAATTCATCTTTATTTTTGAGAAATACTTCTTTATTTTAAGGCTTCATCTTTGTTGCTATTTACCGTCATTCTTAGAATGCTTCTCTTTACTTTGTGTTGGTCTTTTATTGTTTAAGTATTTTTCACTAATCACTATCATTACAAACACTGTTGAAGTGTTTATGTTTACTAAAGTTCACTTTAAATAATTAGCATATGTCCTAGGATCAATCTGATCGATCCTGTAAGTAACCAAATTTAGTAATTTGGAAGATCAATGTTGTTTACCAATTTTCGATGTAAACAAATTGGCACGCCCAGTGGGACAGTGCTAACGATTTTAGAAAAGTGAAATTGTTTTTTTTCTATTATTCATTCATCTTCTCCCTTTCGAAAGAATTCGTTGTATGTTATTAAGGAGTGGTAAAGTAGCCACAACCAACGAACACATACCAAGGAGAATATCCATTAGGAGAATGGAGAATTTAAATGCGCCAAATAACCAATAATTCTCAAAATCCATCAACCAATAATGTGCCACCCCCTTCTTCTTCGATAGGGGCGAACACAACCATAATGCATGTGTCTAAACCGGTTTCATCTATGGCAAGTTCGATGTCTACGCATTTGATTCTCCATACTGAACCTAGTTTGACTTACATTGGGCCTAAGGGGCTTCTTCATACCCCCCACCGATTGGAAATGTTCTAAACAGTCCTTCAATACCACCTGGTTTCTCTATACCATTTGGTGGTCGAGAACAACCATATGGAATCCCAACTTCAGTGATGGCAAGTTTACATAACACTACTTCAACATTTTCAGAACCAGTGGTTAACATAACCTCTCCATTACAAGGGTTAGGATCTAGGGTTAACTTGGGTCGAAATAACCAATCTTCAGACTTGGGATACCAAACACAAATACCCAGCCTTAACAATAATTCCGTAGCAGTATGGAGACAACAAATGGACGAAAGAAACCATGAGATGGCCCAAATGCTTGCCCAAACATTGACCACCATATTGAATCCTTTGATTCAAAATATGGCACAATCGAATTAACATATGACAACGCAGATGGCGTGAATGTCTGATTTCCTAGGTGTACCACAACCTCATCGACACCCTCTGAGGGATTGGATATGGGAAAATTAGGGGGTAACCTTCAAAGACGACCCTACTATCAACCAAATTCCACAAAATCAACCACAACTGGAGACGGTAAATCAGGGAGTAGGAGTCGAACCCCATAGGACTGAACCATAAATCCCCAGGGAAAGAGAGCCAAGGATAATAATGGTAAATAAAAACCAAAATATTGATAATGTCATACGGCATATTCAACATGATAATATGGTAGCATATAATAATCTAGCAGCCATTGTCGAAAGGATTATGGTTCGAAATGGGGTAAATTTTGGCCTTCGAAGGCCAAATTATACATCACATTTGTCAGAATATATCCTACAGGCAGAAACACCCCCTAGAACAAAAATCCCCAAATTCAATAAAAGTTTTCTGGGGATACTATTGAATCCACTGTCAAACATATGGCTAGATATTTAATAGAGGCAAGAGACATTTCGAACAACGAGAGCTTTAGAATAAAATATTTCCCAAGTTATCTCACAAAGAATTCCTTCACGTGGTTCACCACCTTGCCACAAAATTCGACTCATACTTGGAATCAGTTGGAGAGAATGTTCCATGAGCAGTTTTACATGGGGCAAACAAAGATAAGTCTGAAGGAATTGGCTAGTATTAATCGAAAGTTCACTGAGCCATTTGATGACTATCTAAATAGGTCTCGATTACTCAAAGCTACATGTTTTACACAAGTACCAGAGCATGAATTGGTCGAAAAGGCGGGGTCTTGACTATTCTATCAGGAAGAAGTTAGATACCTAGTATTTGAGAGATATGGCCCAACTGACTGATAGGGTTTGATAGTTAGAATGCTTGAAGGAAGAAAAGGCTAGAGAAAATAAGAATAAAAGAATAGCCTATGTCGATTTCAATAATGATGACGAAGGATCCTATGATGGGCCTTTAGACTTCGACGAAAATGAAATTGACCTTGCTGAGTTGAAGCAAAGGCCACCTCACGTGTGTAAGGTCTTGGCCCCGTCGAATGGAAAAAAACCCTATTGAACCAGAAAAGAATGATAAATTTCCTAAGAAAACTTACACTTTCTACGTTACAAAATGTGAGGAAATCTTTGATTTGTTAGTTAAAGATGGTCAAATGATATTGCCTCTGGGTGCTAAAGTGCCTCCTTTAGAACAAAGAAAAAAAAGAGGGTTTTGAAAGTACCACAGTTTTCTGGGTCATAAAACAACTCAATGTTTTCTTTTCAGGGATCTAGTTCAGAATGCTATCCAAGAAGGGAGACTTAAGTTTGGGTATAAACCTAGGAGCCAGATGAAGATCGACTCCAATCGTCTACAAATGGTTGATGCCCATTACACTGAACCATAGGAAGTAAACATGGTCGAAGTCACTGGTGATTTCGACATGACCAGAGTTACTGAGGACTTTGTCAATAAACCTATTATGGTTAGGGTTTCTGAGCATCTTGATCAAGAATTCTTCAACGACTTCGTTCAGGAAGCTGTGGGAAATGCCACCAATGGAAACAATGATGTTTTCGACACTGGAATCACTGAAGATTCCATCCTGATGATAGTAACCAAAGAAACTGCTGATGTTTCGTGCAAATAGATAAGGCTACTAAGGGCCTTAGATTGCAATTCCAGAAGATGGACATCACTAAATATGTTGATATGAAGGTTATAATGATCGAAATATCCTAAGAAACCTCATTGGAAGTTGACAATGAGTGTCAATAAGAAGAGTATAATAAAATAACCTTTCCCAAAGAAGATGAAACTCTGACTGATTTCCTCTAGAGGTGCCAGAAGAAGCAATCAAAGGTTATATTGTGCTCCTGATGCAGCGTCGTGTTCGACAAGAAAGCAACCTAAAACCTCGAGGGAGTAAGAAGGGTATGAAGGAGAAGGGCGATCCAAAACGCAACGAAATTTAAAAATTTCTCCTTTAGTGATCCTTACGAATGGGCATGATCAGTGATAGAATCGTTACCTCTCGTGACGATTGAAACCTTTGATGCAGATCTACGGAGCGATCACGAACGTTGAACGATGACAACGCCTCTACTCAGTCCGCACGAACAGATTCCTTCAATCTCAGTGCTAGCTGCTACGAATAAATGCTTTGAGTGTGTGTGTGAGAGAAAGAGAGAAACGAAATTGCAACTGCACAAATGCTTCTGCACAAGGGTTCTATTTATGGAACTACTTGTGTGGGCTACAAGCTAAAAAAAGCCCACTTAAGTGTATGTGGCCTATATCTTATAATATGCCAAAATCACTTAAGCATGTGGTACCTTACCATATTTCGTATTCTACTTAAGTACACCGTACCTTACGATGTTCTACAATTCACTTAAGTGCACAGTACCTTATGGTGTTCCTTAGTTACTATATCTCTCATTAATCCGTCCTTTTGTGTGTGACCCTGTAGGTTTTCGCGGCATTGGCAATTATATTAAATCACGTATTTAACATAATAAACAGTGAGTGGTATCTAGCAACACATCACTGCTACCCAAGACACGAAAATGTCATGTGATCTGACAAATCCTTTTGTGATAATACTTGTGTGTACAATTACCTTTTTACCCTTATGTCTATATTGAACACAAGGCATAAACCGTGTCATCCTTGTCCAGTTCAATATTGAGCCCATAGACATTTATCCTGTTACGCAGGATGGGTAAATTCCATCTAGGTCACTCATGTCCCTTAGCATGCTTCGTGGAGTACCCATCAACTGTCTTTATGGTCATCTAGTTACGGACAATGTTTGATCAACAATAAGGCACTCAGATCTACATCTAGGGTCCATAGTGGTTTCAGGTCGAATGGTGGTATACACCATTATCACCATGAGAGTAACTTATGACACTTTGCATAACATTTTATATAGTATTCTCATAGCGGGTCAATCCAGTATAAATATTACTCTTAATATTCATACCTATGTTAAGACTTGATAACTCCTTATCCATGATCCATGAGATGTGATCATCAGTCTATATACATAATAGTCTTAATGCTTTAATGTTATCCCACTTCACAATAAAGCTCGACTATGGATACTTTAAGAATAGTATCATTATGTTTAATGTGATCTCATGATTAAGTCACACTTGATACATTAAACGGACTAGCTATTCTAGGGACTTTATTAAACAAACATAATAAAGAAAAAACTTTTTATTATTAATAAATAATTCGATACAAGTACCAAAAAGTATTGGCCTCTAGGGCTTACACCAACAGGGTGGACACCAAGGGTGTCAGAAAGCCTTTCAAGATCAATAGGTTGTCCAGCCTATAAGGGCTTTCGACCCAAGAAGGGACTATGATCCAAGAAGGCATATGGTGAAGCTTGGTGAAACAAAACGAAAGGGTTCTGTTGCTAAACCCATCTCTTTCAAACCCAACGTTGAAGCTTCAAATGGAAAATGGGTGAAGCCAGTCAATGGTAGGAAACGCGGCCAGGGAAAATGGCAGAACTTTGAGGTAGATAGAGGTTCGTCATTAGCATACCGCAAGGAGTTTCAGGCTGACAAAGAAAACTCCCATGTCTCTAAAAACTACAAAGAAAAAAACCCCATGACAAGGTCTCAATGGAGAAGGGAACAAAGAAGGAGGAAAGCACATAGGGATGGCGAAAAGGAAAACGTTGAGTCCAGTACCAATGTGCCTGCAAGGAAAATGAGGACTTAAGCATTGACAAAAGAAAGTTTAATACTCCAACAGAGGCGGCAAGAGAGAAACATGATCGAATGGCTGCAAAAGATGAAATGTTGACAACTAATTTTGACTCAGGGTCAGAAGCATCTTTGGATATCTTAATCGGTGTGGTATCTGTGATTCCCAGGGAGTTCGATCAAATCACATAGGTCGAAGACACCGACAACAATACAGAAAGAGAAATGGATTCTCATAAGCCAGTATGCTACTATGTGATAAACAATGGTTGCATGGAGGAGCAAAATGCTTTCTTCGAGAGATATGGCGATGCTATGAAGAGTCGTCTTAAGCCTCTATTTATTACTAGGAAGATCAAAGATATCCTCATTAATAAAATCTTAGTGGACTGCGGCGCAACAATGAATTTGATACCGCACCATATGCTGAGAAAAATTGGCAAGTACGATACAAATGTCAAACCCCACAATATGGTGCTTTCCAATTGTGAGGGAAAGGTGGGTTCCACCCTTGGTGTAATTCAGGTCGAGTTATCTATAGGAACGGTCACCAGATCCACAATGTTTATGATTGTGGAGACGAAGGCCAATTGTAATATATTACTTGGAAGAGAATAGATACATGGGGTCGGGGTTATGCCATCCTGAATGCACCAACGAATCATCATACGACGTCCAGATGGTATTGTGGAGAATATAAAAGCAAACCAAGGTTACTTCAAGACTCCTATCAACCATATCGACAGACGCTAGTTCGACAAACATTTGGCCAATATCGCTATGTGTGATCCGACCGATTTTGCATTTACTCCAGACGATAATGCCCAGTGTTCCATATATTTGCACCCCAATAATGGCGTTCGCTGGGACAGAGAGGTGGTAGGCGAAGACGACTTTGGATATCTAGGAGCGTTAGGAGTTGACCCCATAGGGTGGTGAAGTGAATTTAGTGTTGATGACTGAGTTCGAAGCGCTAAAAAGGATTTCGACTTACATAGCCGAAAATAAGCAGCAATCGGCCTTGGAGACTGAAGTCAAAAACATGGTTGTCTAAGCCAGCAAAGAGTTCCATCAAACAGGTCCTGAAAAGGACTTCGATCCAGAGCCACCTGATAAGGTTCAGGACGAAGATCGAGGCTAGAGACTCGACACCATCTATGATGATAAGCCTTTGGGATTCGAGAAGGATCTGATAGCAACAAGTGTTAAGATGCTAGCTCATGATCTACTTGAGGAAATAGACTTGGGAGGAGGATTGATAAAAAGGACAACATACATTAGTGCCAATATCATCCCCCAACTCAAAGTCGAAGTAATCCAGTTGCTGAAGGAATTCAAAGACTGTTTCGCGTGGGATTACGATGAGATGCCTGGTTTGAGAAGAGATCTGGTCAAATTGAAGTTGTCAATCAAGCCTAGAAAAAGGCCTATCAAGCAGAACCCAAGGCGATTTGCACCTACAATTCTCTCGAAGATCAAAGAGGAGGTCGAAAGGCTTCTTCGTTGTAACTTCATCCGTACAACCAGGTATGTAGAATGGTTAGCTAATATTGTGCATGTTATTAATAAGAATGGTACTTTGAGGGTTTGCATAGATTTTAGAGACTTAAATACTGCAACCCCAAAGGATGAACATTCAATGCCTTTGGCGGAAATGCTAGTCGATTTTGCCGTAGGCCACGGGTATTTTAGCATGCTCGATGGATATTTTGGATATAATCAAATATTCATTGCGGAAGAGGATGTCCCAAAAACGGCATTTCAATGTCCTTGAACCTTAGGCACCTATGAATGGGTGGTGATACCTTTTGGTTTGAAGAATGCCGAGGCAACATATCAGGGTGCAATGAATTCGATCTTCCATGATTTCATAGAGACTTTTATGCAAATTTACATAGATGATATTGTTGTTAAGTCTGTTTCAGGGAAGAGCCATATAGACCATCTTCGACGGTCCTTCAAAAGGATGAGAAGACATGGTCTGAAAATGAACCCCCTCAAATGCACTTTTTGTGTGAAGGCAGGGGATTTCTTAGGCTTCGTGGTCCACAAAAATGGAATTAAAATAAACCAGAATAAGACCAAGGTCATAATGGAGGCGAGAGCGCCATCAAGGAAGAAGGAATTGCAGTCACTACTGGGCAAGATCAATTTCCTAAGGAGATTCATCTTAAACCTTAGTGGAAAAACGTAAGCCTTTTCGCCTTTACTTCGACTCAACAAGGAATGATTCGAATAGGGGCAGACTCAGCAAGAAGCGTTCGCCAGAATTAAAGAATACCTGAGTCATCCACCAGTTATGACATCGCCTTGTAGGAATAGGAGTATGAGATTATACATATATGCACCTGGCAAGACTTTAGGGAGCATGTTGGCTCAAGAGGATGATAATGGCGTCGAAAGAGCCATTTACTACCTCAGTAGAGTCTTAAATCATGCAGAAACTAGGTATAACATAGTTGAAAATTTGTGTTTATGCTTGTATTTCTCTTGTACAAAGTTGAAGCATTATATAAAACCTATTGATGGTTATGTTTCATCTCACTTTAATATCATTAAACATATGTTGTCTAAACCAATTTTGCACAGTCGAATTGGAAAATAGGCCCTAACTTTAACTAAATATTCCTTAACATATATGCCATTAAAAGCTGTTAAGGGACAAGTGGTAGCAGATTTTATAGTCGACCACTCCATAGCTGAGAATGCACTGGACTATCTCGGATTAAAACCCTAGAAGTTGTACTTCATGGTTCTAACAGGCATATGAGTTCTAATCATTTCTCCTAATAAAATTCCAACAAAACTCAAATATAAAATGGAGGGCCTCTACTCAAACAATGAGGCTGAATATGAAGCCCTCATAGACGGGCTTGAGATATTATTAGAATTAGGGGCAACTCGAGTCAAAATAATGGGTGACTCGGAGTTAGTTATAAAATAAATCACAAAAGAGTACAAATGTATTAAAGAGAATCTCATTATGCACTTCATAATAGCCAGTCAATTGTTAAAAAGATTCGAGATGGCTAATATTTGACACAGACCCACGATTGAAAAATCAAGTGGCTAATGACTTGGCTCAAATTGCATATGGGTATAAAATTTCAAAGGAAAAACTGCAAAAAGTCATTGAAATCAGAGGAAAAGTTGTGTCAATCAGATTAGCCCTATTAGACTTAGAAAATACAAAGCTGGGATACACTTTTAAAGAAAACTTCAAAATATTGGCAATAAACAATCTGACAGATGGAGATTGGAGGAAACCAATAGTGGAATATCTACAGAATCCAATGGAGCCTGTTGATCAAAAAACCAGGTATCGAGCTTTAAGTTATTTTCTTTTGGGGATGAAGTTGTTCAAAAAGACTCCTTAGGGAGTGTTTCTTAAATACCTTAGTGAGTCAGAGGCATATTTAGCCCTTTCGACTGTCTATGGTGGGGAATGTGGGGCGCACCAAGTTGGTCATAAGATGAAATGGCTTTTATTTCGCCAAGGGATGTATTGACCTACCATTCTAAAAGACTGCATCGAATTTGCCAAAGGATGCCAAGAATGTCAGGCACATGCGGGCATATAACATGTCCCTGTGAGCGAATTACACTTTATAGTCAAACCTTGGCCTTTTAGAGGTTGGGCTTTGGATTTGATTGGGGAAATTCGACTTCCATCATCTAAGAATCAGACGTATATATTGGTTGACATTGATTATTTTACAAAATGGATCGAAGCTATACCTTTACCAAATGTAAGCCAAGAAGATGTGATCGAATTTATCTAGAAACATATTATTTATAGATTTGGAATCCCAAAGATTGTCACAATAGATCAAGGATCAATATTTACTGGTCGAAAGATACACGAATTTGCTAAGGAAATGGGATTCAAATTGTTAACGTCTACGCCATATTATTCTCAAGCTAATGGTCAGGTTAAAGCAACTAATAAGGTGATTATTGGTTTAATTAGGAAGCATGTGGGGAAGAAGCCTAGAAATTGGCACAAAACTTTAGATCAGATTTTGTGGGCATGTCGCACCTCTCCCAAGGAAACCACTGACTCTACCCCTTTTCGACTGACCTTTGGTCATGATGCAGTTTTACCCGTAGAAATTTATCTACAATCCATAAGAATTTAGAGGCATCGTGAAATTCCATCAGAATCATATTGGAACATGATGCTGGATGAACTAGTCGATCTAGATGAAGAAAGGCTAAATGCCTTGGAATTATTAAAAAGGCAGAAGAGGAGAGTAGAGAACTCTTATAATAAGAAGGTTAAAATTAAAACATTTTCACTTGAAGACTTGGTATGGAAAGTTATCCTTCCAATAGATCAAAAGGATAGGACCTTAGGAAAGTGGTATCCCAAGTGGGAAGACCCTTTTAAAATTTTGCAAGTATTCTCTAATGGTGCCTATGAGATTGAGGAACTTAGTGAAGATAAAAGAATCTTTAGGGTAAATGAAAAATATTTGAAAAGATATAGGCTAACACTCCAAGAAATAAAAAATAAGAAACGAGTAATTGCGTATAAGTTAAGCAGAGCCAATATGGTAAAGGGTGCCAAAATGGCTTAAATTTTCTTTAGAGGCCCAAATGACTAATATTCATTACAACAAAGACTTATATTCATTACATAAAATGGGCAAAAATGGAAAAGGAGATACAAACTAAAAAGGGAGATTGGCCTTTATATGGAGGTACTTTGTTTTGAGAAGTTCCAGGCGTTTCTCACATAAGGATCGTTTTGACCGGAGAAGTATGAGTTCTGACTCAAGCGCGCACTTTTTCGACAAACTCCATTCCAAACTCTAGCTCTTTATCCATCAAGGCATCATCGAACTCCAGAAGTTCACTTTTGCGCTTTTCAGCTTCAGAAGTTTTGGCTTGCAGTTCCTCGGTATGTTTTTTCCATGAAGCAATGTCACGGTCATGGCCTTCGATCTCCTCTTTATTCTTTTGTTTTGTCTGCTCCATTTCCATTGCCTTGTTCGTAAACTCAGTGGCGACATCCCAAGCAGATGCTTCAAAACCAACCTTCTTTTTTATCTCCCTGGTGATCTGGGGTAGCAACTTATGATCTTCGACAGCTTGGTCGATCATAGTGCATAACTCCAGGATGATGTTGGAAACTTCAAGAGAGGCTTCCAGTAGATTGACTTGGTTAAGTAGGGCCTTCAATGTTAAGGGGGTAGAAGGATCATTCAGTAGAAGCAGGAACAAGTCACCCTTGAAGACCTTTTCCTTGATCTTTGAAAGCACTTCATCTGTAGGTGTGCTCGAAGGTTGGTCATCAGATGTCATAATTGTGCTAAGGCTTTTCCCAGAGGAGCTTTCCCTGCAGCTTAGCATAACTTTCAGGTATTCAAGGGGTTGGTTTTATTTCAGAATTTCTAGTTCTTATGCAGAGAAACCCCCAGTGCTTCCTGTCGAAACTCTGCCTACTAGAATAGCTGCAACAGTTATAGTGGTAAGAGTTTAACTTTGAGTCTGTCCTTTGCCTGCGTCCTGGTTCCCCTCAACATTGTTGTCCTCTTATTAGAAGCCTCCATCATCATCATCAACATTAATTGGAGTTTGGTTACCTTTGTATTCCTCCTCCATCACCGTATCTTCGCCATTGTTATCCTCTTGGTTGGTGTCGACTGTGCCTTCGATTTTAGGTGAACCATCTTCAGGGTTATCTCCAGCTTGAACCTCTTCATCCACCACCATGGTATCTTGGTTCACTCCAGCTTTGTCCTTTTCGCTTGAGTTAGCTTCATGATAGGAACCGCTTGTATGTGAATATTTGGTAGTGGTCTTTGGTGGCGAAGTGTCAAGCTCACCAATAATGGGTTGATTGATTTCACTCATAGAGATTTTCTCAGATGACGGTCGATGGGTAGGTTCACCAATACTATTTAGGACATCTGCTATGGAAATTGGCGCGAAGGAAGTTGTAGATGTTGTTCGAGCGACAATACATGCACCATCCTGAAACCAAAACAATCAAAAGATAAGTGGTGGAAGACAATAAATAAACTAATCAAGACATAGTGAGGTATGTTTTTACCTTGTCCCCTTCGACCCCAAGGCTGGAGTTATCACTTTCGCTATGAGCTTCTGCTATCTTGCCATAGCCTCAGGGGTAGGCTCTTGAATAGTTAATGCAGCAAGCCTTTTCTTGGCAAGTTTTGTTGGAAGCTGGCTCAAAGCTTCAGTGATATTTGGTTATTGTTTTCTTTTTCTAGAGGTAAGGTCGAGAACTGATGACATATCTTCTGCGTCAGAGTCTATTATAACAGGAGTTTCTGTTGTCTTGGTTTGTATTTTTTTTGGAGTTATATGAGGTTTTCGGGCAACCTGAATTTAATACTGAAATGTTAGTACCATTAGACATGATGGAGATTAAAAAGGGTAAGACAAAGATATACCTTTGTAGGTTTGCTGCCTGCCTCAGTCTTCGATTCGAATGGCCTTATGATTGTTGGCTTCTTGGGTGGGACCCTAGTGGATAAAAGAAAAAATAACACATAACAGTTAGTGCAAACTAAGGGTGACTATCCTAATAGAGGGGTATGATTAAAAAAAACTCCCATGTCACACCTTCATATATGTCTGATTCGATGTGAATATCTTTGATCCCTATATGAAGATGCCTTTTGAAACTGTCTAGAGTATGTTTAGTCGCAACCACCCGCTGGGCTTTTTTCGGTGACTGTTGTCAAAGGATTTTTATGGAATCCCCACAGATAAACCATTCTGGAAATGGAGGGGCAATAACCACTTCAAAGTCAACATTTGGCAGTTGAGGAAATTTAGGGGGAAACAATTCGAAATCCATTTCGTAGCATTTCTCATGAGGAACGTACGAAGGGATTTTCAAAGTTTCCATTTTCTTTGAAATTTTTTCCTTTAATGTGACAACTGCTTTGCGGATGGTTCGACTAAGATCATCAATCCTATAAGCAGTTTCAAAGTAATTTTGGAATGAATGAATTTCTTTGATGAGCGTATAAGTACATTTTTTGGTTCTTTCCTGCACAAGAAGAAAAGCTTTATCAAGGTGTTGGATAAAAGAGGGAACATTATAAAACTCTTCAATATAGTATACGTTCCACCATCTCCCAAACTCTCGAGTACAGAGGAAGCTAGTCTTGAAGTTGATGGAGGTAAGTTGTGTTTTGCCAGTGTATCTAGCTATCTGTTTAAGAGTGTTGGTTTTGTTATGAATTAGATTGTAGAGGAGGAGGCTTCCCTTTTTGTCATACATGAACTTTAGTAGAACATGAATCAACCCAAACTATTGAGCGACAAGATTGGGTTGATAGGCAATCAAAGTAACCTGAATCTTCGAGGGGTTTAGTCGAAGGGTTAAGACCATGAGAGTCAAAAAGGCTTCCCAAATCAGTAGAGATTTTGTCTCTCATTTTTTGGAAGGAGATGGGAAAGGCCTTGTAAACCATTATGGACCACACTTCCTGGCAGCAAAGGGGCCATGCTCAAAGTAAATACATGGTGCTTGGCGAACATCATGATATAGCTCATGAAATTCGGTTAAAGAGTTTGTCCTTCGTCGTTGAGGGTTAGTTGGGTCAATTGAATTCCTTCGGTTCCTCTATTTTTCACTTACTCAGCTTCTTCATCGACGAGTCCTTTATTGGGAGACTTGCCTCGAACGTGGCATTGAGCCAGAGTTGTAGTAGCCAGAAGGGACCAGAGAGAAGGAGGTTTCCTTTTTCCCTCAAGTTCTTCAGTTGAGTGACTCCATCACTCAGTGATTCATAAAGGCTTGTCACTATCATTTTGCTTAAGCAAACATCATGTCCAACATGCAATTGGTTCGCTAGGGTAAGGTACTTCTTGGCGACTTATAGAGACTTCGAGCAGAACACAAAATGGGATAGCCACAGAGGTAAGAAGGCTATGTGTTCCACATCAGAAATGGTGTCAATGTCTTTGTCATGATAATGCGTAATATGGGTTGAATACGTTGCTCTGGAGGTGGAAAAAGCTATAGTGTCCTCAGAATCAATATCAGGGTCATATGTGTGTCCAATAGGTTTTAGTCCTGTGATATCGGCTAAGTCGAAAAGGATTGGTGTGATCATGCCACATGGAAGGTGGAAGGTGTAATGTGTGCTATCCCAAAAATATAGCGAAGAGACCAACATAGATGAGATATACTCTAAGCCTAATTTCGACGGCATTATCAAGTCATAAATTCCCATGTCTTTCTAGTTTTAGGATTTGGTTTTTTCTATTTTGTTTAGCCATTCTAAATAATCTGTTGGGTCTTTGAATGAGGGAGTAGTTCGAAAAACCCTAAAGTCGTTGTTCATAAATCTCAAATCTATGGTTTCGTTTGTTTTAGGGTTTTCAGCAGTGGTTAGTTCAACCCTAGGTTTCTTCGCTTGCCCTATGGGTTTACATTTATGGTAAGAGGGGAAGTATTCCTTAAGTTTGCTAAAATCAGTGTCTAAATCATCTAGAGGTCCATATAATGCATGAGTTTTACCAGAAATAGAAATAGGGATAAGTACCTAGGAGGCGTAAATCCTACGTTGTTCCTCAGTTTTTGGTTATGGGATGTATTGTTGATTACCCATCATTACTGGACCAAGTAATATGGTGAAACGAGGGAGTTCTGAAATCTTCTTAGGAGCTTTTGATTTGACAGGTGTCTTGGTAGCTTTGCTTACTTCTTTGGAGGTTTTGCTTGAGGTTGCCATCGTTGTTGAATGTTGGAATAACAAAAGATAAATTGGGTTTTTGATTGAAGATTGTTTGAGGATGAATAATTAGAGTGTTTGAGAGTTCAGAAAGCGTAAAGAGTGGAATTAGTGAGTTTGTGGCTTTTATAAGCGTGCTTGGAATAAAAAATGTTTCAAATCAACATTAATGGTTAACATGTTAGTGGGACACGTGTCTTTTTTAGATGGTATGATGAAGAGGTGGTAATTAATGCCTAAACCCACAATTTCCTAGGGTCTAGGAAATGTGATGATTAAGAAGATTCGGTTGTGGGATGAAGAGACATGATTAGGAAAAGGTAATGATGATTTTGACGTCACCAGACAGCTGGAAGAAACTGAAGAGTTTTGTAACATTGGAACATTTGGCAACATGCCAGAGCTATCCAAGGCGTCGAAGCATGTTCTCAAAAAATGCATTTTTCTTATATGTGTCGAAAATAACATTTTTGGGAGGCAATTTGTTGGCTCCTAATTTCGACTCCCATTTTAAGAGTTAAAAAGTGGAATTTCATGTGAAGATGCTTACAACTGAATCTGATATTGGAAGCTCTAGTCGAAAGTTCCTAGATGAGAGGATCAAGATGCAGTAAGGACTTAGAAATATTCTTTAAGTGTTTGAAGACGTTTTCGACTAGAAATTCAAATTCAAATAAAGGAGGGAACTTTGTTCTTATCTGAAATTGCTGAAGGTACACGTAGAGCATAGTGAATGGTTGCATCCATGCAAAGCGTCATTTGTCTCGTTGTGGTGGAAAGTCCGTTAGAAGCGGTTATTTCAATTAGTATAAATATAGGGTCTTAGTGTTAGGATCGTGTGTGTTCAAAAGTGTGTACAAAGTCTATAAAATTTACCAAGTATACGTGTGTAGAGAAACAGTGAATTGAGAAATATACGTTTGTTTTACACCATTGTCATTTACTTTGAAGTAATTCAATTCATCTTTATTTTCCATAAATACTTCTTTATTTTAAGGATTCACCTTTGTTGCTATTTACCTTCATTATTACAATACTTCTCTTTACATTGTGTTGGTCTTTTACTGTTTAAGTATTTTCACTAATCATTATCATTGCAAACACTGTCAAAGTGTTTATGTTTACTATAATTCACTTTAAATAATTAGCACATGTCATAGGATCAATCTGATCGATCTTGTAAGTAACTGTAAGACCCCAATTTTTACCCTAAGACCCCCTCATGCTATCTCATCATATGCATTGACATTGGGATCACACCTTGGCATCATCCTTACCCCTCATTCATTGGGTTTGCATTGGGAGAGATCACCAAGCACATTTGATTGTATCATACTTCATTTTTCTTTATTTACTAATCAAAATATAAAAAATATGTCAATGTACAATTTGTTGCTTTTGTAGGTAGTGTGTGTGCTCACCTATGCCATATCAAGCTCATATTTAGGGTTTAAGACCCTCAATGCAAGGAGATCAATCAAGAAATTGTTATAATTGGCTCTAAGTATCATATATGGATCCCCATGATCTTCACGTGTTATTTTGATCAAGAAATCATCAAGAGTTTGGAGTTTGTTTGCCTTGGAAACCCTAATTCATATGGGTATCTTATGTGACTTATTCAACAAGTTTATTCAATAATTGATCAAATATTTCAAGGGATACTTCACATTACATCATCTTATGCACATATGATCCTTCATGAGTCCCAAAAGTCGAAAGAATATCAAGCTAGCAAGTTGGTTCATGGTGGTTGACCAAAGAAAGTCAACTAGTCAAAACTAGGGTTCCCTAGACCCTATCTCCTACAATATTTGTCATATGAAAATGATTACAAGAGAAAAGTTACTCTGAATTACATTCCAAACAACCTTAATGTTGAGGTCAAGATCTATTTTTTCTTGTAAAGTCATTTTGTATGGTGAACAATTATAAGTTATTTTGTCTAAACCCTAATTTGAAGGTTAACTTCCCAAGACTATAACTTGCTCAATTTTTATGATATGAAATCCATTAAAAGTGAATTATCAAATTCAAGATGTATACTTCAACTTTAATGTTTGTAGGAAGTGCAAATTCAACTTGAAAATGCATGTGCCAAGAGAAAACATTATAGGTCATTTTGGGAAAATACCATTGAACAAGTGATTTTCATCAACTTCTAAAATGCATAACTCCTTCATGCCAAATCCAAATGAGGTCAAATTTGTGACCAACTTGAATTGATTTGAAAGATCTACAACTCTTATGAAGTAATGTTTCTAAGTTGAAGTACATAGAAAAAGTTATTCAAGATGGAAGAAGTGAACATATGGCTTGGTACTTAGAATTTTTTTAAATATGTTTGATTTCCCAAACTTCCACATCAAAATTCATCATGATACAAGCTTCAAATGAAAAAGTGTTCAACATGAAAGTTGTTCCCATTGATCTCACCTTTCCAAAACATCTAACATCATCTCATTTGGATCAAATCTAAGGAACTTTCACATGGATTCATTATGGAAAGTGTTTTGGCAAGATTGGATTTCAAGTTATCAAATTCTTTTGCATGCTTACACATGATGCATTCAACACACTTTGCACATGAATTGGGAGTGGATTGCATCATAACTAAGGCCTAAGTGATTACCCATGCACCCATCCAAAGGAGTTTCTAAATTTGTCCAAATTTCAAGTGGTGCAAATATCAAGTGCATTGCCTATTTAAACAAGCTTAAGACTTCAGATTCATCATCAACACCTTGCCCAAGCTTTTCTAGACCAATTCAAACCCCCACTGCCTTAGAATTTTTGAAGGTTTCTCTTGAAATCGAGCTTGAACTTCATCTTCTGTTTGGAAGTTCAAAATCCAGAAATTCACTTCCCTTTTCATCTCATTTGGTTTCTGCAAGCAAGAGGAAGAGAAAACAATCAAATCCAGATCAAGATCAAGTGAATTTGAAGCTACTCGAAGGTGATTTTTCAGAAACTTCATCTCTTCGATTCTCTCTCAATTCTTCATCATTCTTTATGATTTTTGGTTTTCTGAAGTCCTATCAATGTAGGCAAAAAGATTGAGTTGCTTTGAGGTCAAATCGAAGCAACTCAGTTCATGATCCTCAAAATTCAACTCCCTGTATCTTTTCATATACTTGGAATTGGACAAAATTGAGGCCAGATTCGAGCTTCTGAGCATTTTTTCTTTAAATCCATGTCTTGCTTTTTCATTTTGGTGATGGTTGAAGGTGGACCAGTCCAGTGAGGTCCACCGGAGAAGAAGACCGGAGCTCTGGCTCCGGCGATGTGTTGGCAAACATCTCAACCATAAGATCCATTTAAATTGTTCTAATCTTGGGCGTTGCTTTTGATTACCACACATGTATCTTTGTTAACCAAGGCACATATGGAACGCGCGCTGATCACCATCTGATCTGCCACCTCAATTAACTAGGGAGATTAGATGGTCCACGTTTTTTGAATTTCTGAATTTTCCATTTAATTGCTTATTTTTCATCAATTCATATTAATTTCATTATTGATTCAAAAAATATGGGACTTTCACCAAAAAAACTCAAATATTTGTCTTTTTCATTTTCTGAATTAAAATTATTTTTTGGATCAATATTGATATTTTTCATGATTTAATTGTTTTTTTGCATATTTTTAATTGTTTAAAAATACTTTTGACTTTCCAAAAATTATGAAATTTGTTGTCTAAGGTCCTTTGACCTTCATTGACCTAGGACAAATCTCTTGGACATTTATTTGGTGTTTTGAAGAGATTTTAGGTTTTTGATCAAACATAATTTAATTTAAATGCATTTTAATTTGATTTTTAATTGATTGATTGTGAATAAATTGTGTGAGCCATTTTTATTGACTTGTGAAGTTTGAATATGTGTTTAGGCCTTGGTCAAGGTCGATTTGACTTTTGTTGGATTAAAATCATTGGATTTAGGGGATTGATGAAATGCACATTTCATCTCCCAAAATGAATGAATGATTTTAATTTGATAAAATTCCTCCCATGACCAATTTGTGTTTGTCTCATTTCCCCTCCCTCTTCATCTTCAATCTCATTCTATCCCATTCACTCCATTGACCAATGACATCTCAATATCCTAAGGCTAATTGGTTCATAAGCCAATACAAGTATGGATGAGATTAGGCCCACCCTTTGATCATTTCCGTTTTGAGTGTGGTATGTTTTAGGAGTATGGTTCATTATACCATATCTCTAACATGCATTAACACTTAAATTTCTATTGCCCGACCTCAGATAGTTGTGACTTCTACATAAGTCCAATTACGATTGCTTAACATAACATTAAATTTTGACCCAAAAGGCATAACATTCTAGTAAGTGAGATTGTACGTCTCCCCCCTTTCACGGTATTGTATGGAAACTTGGTCATTTTTACTTCCTTTGGAAGATATCTTGGTTCAAGGATCCATGTTTGTGAATAGAGGGTTGAGTGTTCTCCAAAGAATGACTTAATCAATTAAAAAGCAAAACTTCACTAACATCTAATCAACTAACATTTGACTAACTTTTACTCTTATTGATTTTAATTTCAAGTCATTTACTTTATGTAATTTAAATTCAAGTCCTTTACCATTTCATTTTCCATTTATATATCATCTAACTTGTTTATGTTTATGCCATTTTCCCTTTGCTCATTTGAGCCACATACTGTGTTTGTATATATTTGTTTGTGTATCTTGTTTGTGTTTATGGTCTTAGGACCTTAAAATACCTAATAAATACAAAAAAACCCCAAAAAATATGTGTGTGGACTGTTAGATGTTGTAAGACCCTAATTTTGACCCTAAGATCCCTCATGACATCATGTTATTGCACAAGTGCATTGCCTTAAGGATCATAACATGGTTGACTCCTTGACCTTAAGCTTGTGACTTATTTGAGTGTTTTGATACCACCAAGCATGATTTTATTGTATATTATTGCTTTTATTATTTGATTACTAACCAAAAGCACAAAAATATGTCACTAACTCTTGTTGTTTTGAAGCTCAAGTGATCATGTGCTCCACAATGCTCCTAGGGTGCTCCTAAGCCCAATAAATGGTTAGATAAAGATGAGAAAAAGCATGAAAATGGTCCACAAAGTTCCTAATAATCATATATGTCTCCCAAGTATCTCAATTTTCCAATTTGATCAAAATAACCCAAAAGGGCTTGAAGATTATTTCCCAAGGAAACCCTAATTCCACTGTGCTTTGACTGTGCCTTGTCCATGAAGAAATCTCAACCTATGATCAAATTTAATCAATGGAAGTTCTTTCATTCACCATTTTATGCATATATGATCCTATTTGAGCCCCCTCAATCATTTATATATCAATATTGGAAGTTTGGCCTTGAAAAGTTGATCAGTCAAGTCATCTGACTAAACTAAGGTCCATTGAGATACAACTTTTGATGTGTTTGTAAAATGAAGATGATCCCAAGAGAAAACATGTTCCTAAGAACCATATGAAAAAACTTTCATGTTCATCAAAAATCCATTTGAAACTTGGAAGGTCATCATTCATTTCAAAACATTATAGGTCATTTTGACTGAAACCCTAATTTTGAGTCAACTTACCAAGGGCATACCTTTCTTAATTTTTATGATTTTGAGGTGATAACAAATGAATTGGAAATCTTGAGATGTCTACTTCAAATTTTATGTTTGATAAAATTTCATAATCCTAAAATAAATGTATGTGATAATGCAAAATATTATAGGTCATCTTGGACCTAATTCATTGAATTTGAAAAAGTACCCAACTTCAAATACCCATAAATTTATCATACCAAATCCAAATAATTAAAAATTTGGGTCTAAATTGATCATATTGAAAATATATACAACTTTTATGTTGGAGGTTTTTCCATTTGAAGCTTGCATCATGAAAATAGAGGGGTTTGATTAAGCTTGCTTTTGGTGAAATTTTTCAAAATGATTTGAACATGTTTTGTACTTGGATTTTCCCAGCCAGTTTTGATAAATTTACAAATGCCAAATGAATATTTGACCAACATGGATTTTGTTCCTTATTTCAAGGGATTTCCAACCGTTACTCACATTTCTTATTTGGATGTACCATTTGTAAGTTCCGAAATTCTTTTCATATATGTGCATTTTGGTATTTTATGATGAAACTTGAGTATGCAAGCTTGTTCAATCCAATGCACACGACCATTTGCCCTTTACTTGATCTCAGCAAGCTTTTGCATTCATCATTGGGCCTCCCACACGCTGTACAGGCCCATGCAATGCAAATTCAAATTGCCATGCACATGAAAGAAGTGTGATCAGCTGATGCATTCACCTATAAATAACCACTTCCTCTCATTCATTTGGTAACCTTTTGGAGATCCAAATTGCTGCAGAAGTGAAACCATAGCCATATCAAAGGAATTATTCAAAATTTGTTCTTACTTTCGAGCTTGAAATTCAGCATCATTAACTGACTTTTAAAGCCTAATTCCTTAGCCTAGCACTTCCACTACATTCATAGATCAAAGAGGAGCAAGGAACTTGGAGGATTCGTGGCCAGAAGTTCTTCAATTCAAAGGTTATTTCTCGAACTTTTTGGATCTAGAACTCTTAACTCAATGTAGCGTCCTTGTGTTTCTATGATTTTTTGAAGTCCTCACACTTGATGCAAGCCATTGGTGCTTTCAATTCTTCATATCATGAACTTTCAGTTTGAACACCATGATTTTCTCCTTCATATTTCTCTCAATATAGGAAGAGTGAGGAAGGTCCATTGGTACAGTGATGATCTCCATCACACGAGCTTCATTTCCATGTCCTTATTTTCCATTTTCATTGAAGTTTATTTTTCTGCAAATGTGACCGGATTCTGTTGCTTTGCCGGAGAAGATGGTGGTTTCCACCACCACCACCACCACCACGTGTCTTACTCCTTGGCCATTGGATCTTTATTTCAGGATCTAATCGTGTGCATCCATTTTGAATACTTCCTTTAATGCCTTGTGCAGCGCGTTTGACTCATGTGTATCATGCGCCATCAGATTTGGACCATCTATTAATGCCATGTCAATTAATGAAATACATCACGTGGTTGTGGTTTGTTCGTTTATTCCATTTTTCATTTTATTTTCAGTTAATTCATTTCATTTTCAAAAATTCATTTAAAATTCATTTGAAGTCAGAAAAATATGAGACCAATTCCAAAAAAAAATTAGAAAAATCTAGTTTCATATTATGATTTTTAATTATTTTTGTGACTTCATTTGATATTTTTCATGGATTATTTGATTTTTAATGGTTTTAATTCATTTTAAAATAGTTTTTGACTTTTAAAAAATCCAAAAATATTTTCATAGCATTTATGGATTATGATAAATCAATGAAAAATAGTCTCATCAATTTCTTATTTGATTTGAGATTATTTGAGATTTTAATTCATATTATGCTATTTTTTAATTGTTTTTAAATACTTTCTGATTTCAAAAAATTGTATGAAAATTAGTCAAAGCTTGTTTGACTATGTTGAACCTATGAGAATTTAATTAGACTCATTGAAGTTGTTTTTAATTGAATTTGAGGTTTGACCTTATTTGTTTATTTTTTATTTGCATTTTATTTTAATTCAAAAACTACCAAAAAAATATGGTTGACCTCTTGACTTGATATCTTCATTTCTCTTCTATTTGGCGTTGGTTGATGTTGATTTGATTCATATTTGATCAATTGGATTTGGTTGTGGTCTTATTTTCCCTCCCTTTCATCTTCATCCCTTTCTTTCCATCAATGTCCAATGAGTTAAAGTCTTGAAGTTGATTTTGACAAATGAGAAGTTTAACCTTCTTTGATCTAAACCAAACTCAACTTGATCCATGATCAAGTGAGTTGTTTTGTGTCCAAAATAGGTTGCTTCTTGGTCAAGCAAATAACTAAAAGTCAATACAAGGCCCTTCCCCTTTTGTTTGGCATGTCAAGTTTATGGAGCTTGGCTTACTAGTCATGATCTATAACTTGTGTTCTTTGCCTATATTTTTATTGACCGGCCTCAGATAGGTGTGACTACTACATTAGTCCACTTATGATTGCTTAACATAGCGCTGCATTATCTTATGACAGGCTAACATAACTTTACTAACTACTAACTTTAATTTGAGCATTTAATTTCTTGTCATTTACTTTTAATGTCATTAATTTCTTGCTCATTATTCACATTGATTTTCACTTTGCTCACTTGAGCACGTATTTTATGTTTATGTCATTTTTCTTTTGCTCATTTGAGCCCATTATTGTATATAAATATATTGCTATCTTGTGTTTGCTTTGTGTTTATTTTGTGTGAACCAAATGCAAAAGGAGAAAGGACTTAGAATTAGGACTTACCTATTCTTAAAGGAGTTCAAGAGCAACTAGACCTCATGCTTTTAGAATGAAAAACTTGTTGAAGAGCAACTAGGCCTCATGCCTTTAGAATGCTAAAATTCAAAATTGATCTCAAAAGGACTTCTCCATCAAACTTATTCTTTGTTCATTCCCTTTATTGTGTTGTGAACTTTTTGATGTTTGCTCTTGTGTGATAGGGATCCCACCTTGAGATTGTGAAAAGAGGACCATTGTCATGAGTAGCCAAGTTAAGAGCCAAGCCAAATGAAGATCCTAGGAGCTTGAATTCATTTATTGATTGCTTGTTTGTGTGCTAAGTCCAAAGATAAGGAACTCCAAGGGTTTATCTTTCCCCTCTTATCCTTGTATGCTTTAGGAATAACCCTTCTCTTCTTCTCCCCACTCTAACCAAGCCAAAAACCATTTTCAAAACTTTGACTTTGTTTCAAATTAGAAACCTAGGCCTTATGCCTTTGACTTTTCAAAACTCTTTTCATAAATACTCATTTGTAAATAATCTTAGTCCAACTTTGACTTCATTTTGCAAATAAATCTAACTTGTGAATACAACCCATTTCAAGTTGTTTTGTGGTTCCAATGGCCACCTTGTTAAAACTTTTCAAAAACATTAGTCATAGGTTTGAGTTATCATAATGGTTGATGTAAATCTCACCTCATCCTTAGTGTAACACCTCAAAATTTGCCCTCCTCTCTTGGGACTAGCTTAACATATTGCATTTCATGTTTAGGGCATTAGTCATTGCATATTGCATATCATGTGAAAATAAAACAAGTCATCTTCTAAGGTCTTGTCAGAGATAGAGAGGTTAAGAGATTCATGCTTGAGGGTCTCATGAATTGATCACTAGCCATCTGAGGGTTTGTGCTTCAATTAGGGTTTCTTGGTCTCTCAAGAAGTTTGAGCATTATCTTATTGGTAAGGATACATCATCATCATCATGGTTATGTCATCCTCAAGGGGTTCATTGTTCATGCTCAGATTCTTTGGGATTAGGGTTTTGACCTCTGGTCAACCCTAATCAGTTGCATTCTACCAGTCAGGGTTTCTCAAGCAGATAGGGTTTATTTCTTTGATGGAGATCATATGGTCATTATCTTGAGCTTATTTGAGCTAGGGTGTCATTTTGGAGACATTTCCTCAAGTGGTTGAGGCTCAAGCTGATCAGAGCATCTCTAAGTCATCTGTCAACCAAAAAGTCAACAGAAAGTCAACTGAGGGCTAGGAGGTGGAGAAATGAGTTTCAACATCTTATTCAGGTCCCAAAGAGGCTTATTCATCATTACAAATGTATATATTGAAGAATTTGAGGTCAGATCAAAAGTTTCTAAAAATGGAAAGTGGCCTGTAATTGAAAGTTTCCAAAAATGGAAAGGTTTTGGTTCAAATTCAACTTGATCTTACATCATCAAAGAAGCTTCAAATGAATTTTTGTCCAACATGAAAGTTGAATATATCTCTCTCCCATTTCCAAAAAGTCCAAGATCATGAGCATCTGATGAATGGTTGAGGAGATATGGTCAGATCATTGCCAAGTGTGCATGGAACTTCAAAAGGCCATAACTTTTGATTCATAACTCCAAATTTGGTGCCTCTTTTTCTAAAATTCTTCTCATGACATGAAGTTTCCAAATCAATCATCACATTGCATAAAATGTTATCACATGATCATTTGCATATCCATGCCCATTTTGGAGGGAAATTGCAAAATTTAAAAATGGTGTATTACATGAACTTTTTACCATTGCCAATGTGTTTGAAAATTGATTTTGAGTGACTTTGACCATGTACATGGTACTGTTCACGTGGGTTTACTACATGCACCATGCAATTTTCCAATTTTGTCAAAACACCTTATTTTGCTAATCACCATTAACCAATTGCTAATTAACATTTCAGTATGATTAGTATAACATATAAATACCATAATCATAACAGAATTTAGGGACTTTTCACCATTTTTGAGATCTAGAAATTTTTCCCTCCAATTTTTTCTCTTCATCATAATTCAAATTTTTCTCACATAACCTTGCCATATTATTGCATTTTCTTGTTCTCTGGTGTGGATTTGGTAGAGATCAAGCTTTGGATTGCAACATTTGGCCAAGGATCAAGCAGTTGAAGCTCAAGAACATTGCCATGGAAGTTGATTGTTGAGCTAGATCTACACGGTTTCAAGCTTTAATTCTTTCACCAAACTTCATTACAAGTATTCTGGAGCAGATCTGCAGCTTGCAAGGCCTTGGATCGTGTGCTTTCAAGAATTGATCTTCAAGAGGTTCAGTTTTCGAATCTCTTAGTTTTGCAATTCATTAACATGTTCATGTAGATCTTTCCATGCTGAGTTTACTAGTGCTTGTAGAATTGAAAATGATGCATTATAAAGTAAGATATGCTTGATTAAAGTCTGTTGCATAAAAATGTTTTTCATCGATTCTCTTTAATCATTATGAATTGGACCGAAATGATAGTTGATCTGTAATCTCCATTGCTAGAGCTTTAAAATGATGTAAAGATTTTGAGATTCTGGAAATTTTGGTTGAGCATTGTTACTGTTCATCATCGTCTTCGCGAGGAAGACGATGTAGCATCCGTTTTGTGACCGCTTTGTGTCCGCCTGGTTCGTGCTGACGCTGACCTAGGGCTTTTGTCCTATTCGTCCACGCGTGCGCCATGTAAACGCTTTGTTTGGTCCTGATCCTTTTGACCTTGCGACGCATCCTTTTGACCGCCACCTAGACTTAATGAAACGCTGCGTTCAGAGAGTGGCGCGCTTCATTTAAAATTTGTACACGGTTCGATTCCAGCGCATGCCACATTTTCAAATGTTCTCATCAATTATGCATTTCCCTCCATATTTCACATACATGTCCATTTTCTTTTCAATTTTTTATGCTAACTTTGAAAAATCATATCTAATTGAAAAATGCTCCAAATAATCCCTGGTTTCTTGCTACTTGTTCATTGAGATGTCCTCTACTTTATGATGATAAATTCTGAAGATGTGCATGGCTGGATTTTGAATTGTGTTAGGATGATTGAACATATGTGCTTTTGTGACCTTGCCTTGCTCTTTCTATTGTGAAATGCTTGATATTGATCCAAATGCCATGAATATTTTCATGATTCTTCCTAACATGTTAATGGATGTTTGAGGCTTGATTGTGCATTTTTCTCATTTGCCATTTCTGTTTTATGCACATGTTTACATGGTGTGACAATTTGTGTCACACAATTTGATGATCAACTTGTGCAATTTCATTTCCATATCAAATGACCTCTGTTGATTTTGATTTTTTGTATGAGAATTGTATTGTATGTGTTGAATGCTCATGAATATTTCCATAATTGTTTGAACCGTATCTGTTTTGATTTGGAATTTTCATTCTCAATGTCCATTTGAATGCTTTGAAATTGTCTTTGACTTCTCTTGCTCATTACATGCCCTTGCTTGATGATTTTGTTTTGGTCCTTTTTAGGACATGTTAATATGTGTTTGAAGTTGCATTGTGTTGAATATTAGCCCCTGTTTTGGATTTTTTCTTTACCTTTGACCCTAGGCTTTGACCTAGTGGTTTGGACTTACATGTGAGCTTTGAATTTCAGGACCAAGTATCCAATCTCCATGGTTGATGTTGCTTCATCATTTGAATGATGATATTTGCTATTGATTGCTAACATTTGGTTGCTTTGTAGGTTGATGATAATTCACTTGAGTACCTTATGGCTTATATGTTGTACATTGGGATTGTCTGTTGGTTATTGACTGTTGTCTGTTTGTCTGAATACTGTACTGATTTGTTTAGTTGTTTACACAGGTACCTAAGTTGCTTTAAGTTCATTTGAACTTTGCTTTGCTTGTGGTTGGCATACCACTTAGGTATAATCCTTGCTCTCCATGTAGTCTGGAAGACCTGCTGTTATTGGCAGACACCTGTCTGAAGCCCTCCTTAAGAGGCCATGTCTTTGTTTGTTTAAATTTTGTGCCAAGCAGGTTAAGTCCTCTTAAGAGGCAATTGGCAGATAGAAGGGATGTGCAATCCATCCCCTGCTATTCAGTTATGTCATTCAATTTGCTCACACCATGTGTTGATGCACTTTGAATAAAACCCCAAAATCTTGTGTATAGTCAGTCATTGTGGAATAGAGTCCCACATTGTGGACTCCCGCACATTCTTTGATTCAAGCTCACCCAGGCCTGGGTTAAGAGCTATGAGGCATAACCCTCATCTCCATTTCATCTCTCACCCTAACTCTCAATGTTAGAGGTTAAGAGCCTGACCACCCATTCCAGTATTTGGCTTGTTTGTCAAGGTCGATATGACCCCTTGACTAAAGCCCAACCTTGCTTGAGCCCCTTTGGTTGTGTATAGTGTGTGCTGACTGCTTTTGATGTTTATCTATTTTGCTTCTCATCTCCTTTCTGTAGGAGTCGTATGATCAACTTTTGAGGAAGTTGACGTACATAGAGATAGACTTGAGTTGACTCACTGCCTGTGTGAGTCAAACTCTTGTTAGAAACCTCAACCTAGGACCATTGTGGATTGCATGACAACTTTTAGGCTCGAGTCAGTCTCCCTCTTAGTTGTTATTTCCCGGTCTCTGGTTAGGAGAAAGTTTCTCCCCTGTTAAAGGGGAACTACGTCGCCCTGATTCTCATTCCAGATGAGATACGTAGGCAGGAGATCGTGCGAGATCTCTTCGGGCAACCTTTTCTTTTTTGCGTGTGTTTGTTTGTTTGGAGTCTGACATAAGTCCAGCGATTGGCAGTCGGTTTCCTGTGTGTGTTTGTTTGTTTGGAGTCTGACATAAGTCCAGTGATTGGCAGTCGGTTTCCTGTGTGTGTTTATTTGTTTGGAGTCTGACATAAGTCCAGCGATTGGCAGTCGGTTTCCTGTGTGTGTTTGTTGTTCGGAGTCTGATGTAAGTCCAGCGATTGACATTCGGTTTCCGTTTGTATGTGTTTCTTCTGATGTCTCAGCGTCTTTGTGTGTGTTTCGTTTCGGCGTGCGTTAGCCGAACTACGGTAGCTCTGATTCTCATTCCAGATGAGATACGTAGGCATGGGATGCGATATCCTAG